>NW_027097137.1:0-6754 GCF_019320115.1 Miscanthus floridulus | reverse complement strand
TGAGCTCTCATACTCAAGTCTTGCTTTGCCCTTATCTTGGCTAGCTTTGAATGCTAAGTCCTTCTCTTTCTTCTTTGTAGAGGATGAGCCATCTTGTGGGGTGATGTGCATGTACATCTCATGAGCATTGATCTTTCCCAAGATTTGTATCGGTGTAGCGGTGGAAAGATCACCTTGGTGTAGCATGGTCACAATATGGTCATATTTGTTAATGGGGAGGACACTCAAGCTCTTTCTCACAACGTCGGATGGCGACATTTGAGTAAGTCCAAGCCCATTGACTTCCTCTACAAGAACATTCAAACGTGAATACATCTCATTAGCACATTCTTTGGGAAGCATCTCAAATGAATTTAGCTTTTTAATCACAAGATGATAGCGTTCCTCACGCTCACTCTTAGTTCCCTCATGGAGCGCACAAACGTCCGACCATAGTGCATGGGCGTCTTTGTGGTTCCTTACGTGGTTGAACACATCTTTGCAAAGACCTCTAAAGATGGTGTTGCGAGCCTTTGCATTCCATTTTTCATAGTTCACTTCATCGCCTTGAAGTTGTGCGGGATTCTTAGGTGTTGGGAACCCTTGAGAGGCGGCTCTAAGTATTCTAACATCTAGAGCTTCTAGGTATGCCTCCATGCGAATTTTCCAATATGGAAAATCATCCCCCTCGAAGATAGGAGGAGGTCCATCCCCGTGAGACATCTTACTCTAAGCGGTTAAGCTTAAAAACATGAGCACGAGGCTCCGATACCAATTGAAAGGATCAAGATGCCCAAGAGGGGGGGTGAATTGGGCTAATTCTAAATTTTCTTGCAATAATCAAATCCTACAGATAGCCCAATTAACCCCTTGTGCCTAGAAAAGTGTTTCTATCAAATTAACGCACAAAAAACTTGCAACCTATGTTCCAAACTTACTCTAGCATGGCAATTCTATGAATGTAAAGACAAGTATTGAATTGCTCAAAGTAAATACTTAATGCAAATGCTCAAAGTAAATGGAGAGAGGAACGCGGTGATGTTTTGCCGAGGTATCGGAGAGTCGCCACTCCTCACTAGTCCTCGTTGGAGCACCCGTGCAAGGGTGTAGCTCCCCCTTGATCCGCGCAAGGATCAAGTGCTCTCTACGGGTTGATTCTTCGACACTCCGTCGCGGCGAATCACCCAAAGCCGCTCACAACTTGAGTTGGGTCACCCACAAGCTCTGCCAGGTGAACACCAAGCTCCCAATCACCACCAAGCCATCTAGGTGATGGCGATCACCAAGAGTAACAAGCACGAACTCTCACTTGACCACGCGAAGCCTAATGAGAAGATGGATGCACACTTGTCTACTCTTGATTCACTAATGAGGTTTCACTCTTGGATTCTCAAATCACAAACACCTCACTAGGACCTTGCTCTTCTTGGCACTCACAAACATGTTTCTCAGCTATTGAAATGAGCAAAAGTTACTCCACACACGAGTGGAGCTTCTATTTATAAGACAGCCTGAAAAACGAACCGTTTTGAGCTTCTGCGAGGTGACCGGACGCTCCGGTCATGCTGACCGGATGCTCCGGTCAGTTCAACCCACACAATAGTTTTTAAGTGATGACCGGACGCTGTCAGGGTCCGGTCAGTAATGACCGAACGCATCCGGTCGCTCTTGGATGCTTACTGTACTCGACCGGACGTTGGATACTCAGGGTCCGGTCAGTATTGACCGTTCTCAAGTCTGGACCCTTACTGGAGTCGACTGGACACTGGCCCTCAGCGTCCGGTCACATTGACCTTCAGCGTCCGGTCACACCAGACTTGTTCTCCTTGGTCAAATGAACTGACCGGACCCTGCGGCCAGCGTCCGGTCGCACCGGAGCCAGCGTCCGGTCAGTATTTGACCCTCCATTCACTTCCAACTCTCGATCATTTGTGAATGAAGTTTGCTCCATGGGATCAAAGGGCTTCGTAGGAGCTACCTAGAGCTAGTTTTAACAAGTGTGCACCACACCTAACTCACTAGACTCAACTAGGTCAAGCTACCCATCCATACCCCCCTTAATAGTACAGCCAAAGGAAAAACAAAGTCCTAAACTACTCTAAGTGTCTCTCCAACTCCAATCGACACTTAGAACTAGTCATCCTTAACCTTGTCATCCATCCTTTGAAAACCGAAACGATTTCCAACGAGGGGGCATGACAACTTTGATTGCCCAATCGATCTTCATTACCATGACCTAACTTAATTGCCTCTGCAAAACACACGTTAGTCATAGTAATCTTGTATTGTCATTAATCACCGAAACCCAACTAGGGGCCTAGATGCTTTCACCAACAACCAACTTTCGAGCAAGAAGAAGATGAAGATCCAGAAGTGGAACAAGAGGCCATTGATCACCCAAGGCTAAGGCAAACAATACAACGGGATCATCCCATTGACAATATCCTTGGGAGTCTTCGAAAGGGGGTAACAACTCATTCATATTTAGCAAACTTTTGTCAATTTTACTCGTTTGTTTCCTCTTTGGAGCCTCTTAAGGTAGAACAAGCACTTGGAGACCTGGATTGGATCATGGCCATGCAAGAAGAGCTCAACAATTTTGAAAGAAATCAAGTGTGGACCTTAGTATAAAGACCCAATACCAATGTCATTGGCACCAAATGGGTCTTCCGCAACAAGCAAGATGAGAATGGCATGGTGACAAAGAACAAGGCAAGATTGGTTGCTCAAGGCTTCACTCAAGTAGAGGGCTTGGACTTTGAAGAAACATATGCACCGGTGGCAAGGCTTGAAGTAATCTGAATACTTCTAGCCTATGCTGCACATCACAACTTCAAGCTATATCAAATGGATGTGAAGAGTGCTTTCCTCAATGGCCCTATTCAAGAACTTGTCTATGTTGAGCAACCACCGAGTTTTGAAGATCCCAAGTTCCCCAACCATGTCTAGAAACTCCAAAAGGCGCTCTATGGTCTTAAGCAAGCACCAAGAGCATGGAATGAATACCTTAAGGAATTCTTACTTAAACAAGGCTTTGAAATAGGCAAAGCCGATCCTACCCTTTTCACTCACAAAGTTGGCAAAGATATATTTGTGTGCCAAATATATGTCGGTGACATAATATTTGGTAGTACTAATCACTCTTTTTGTGAGGAGTTTAGTAGGATCATGACCAAGAGATTTGAGATGTCCATGATGGGTGAGTTGAAGTTCTTCCTTAGATTTCAAATCAAGCAAGTGAAGGATGGAACTTTGATTAGCCAAACAAAGTACACCCATGATATGCTCAAGAAGTTTGACATGGCGAATGCCAAGCCTATCAAAACTCCCATGCCAACCAATGGACATCTTGATCTCAATGAAGAAGGGAAAGCCGTGGACATCAAGGTATATCGCTCCATGATCGGCTCTCTACTTTATTTGTGCACATCTAGGCCCAATATTATGCTTAGTGTGTGCATGTTGCTAGATTTCAAGTTAACCCAAAAGAGTGCCACTTGGTGGCCGTTAAGAGAATCTTGAGATATTTAGTACACACTCCTAACCTTGGCTTATGGTATCCTAAGGGCTAAAAGTTTGATCTACTTGGGTAATCAGATTTCAATTACGACGGTTGCAAAGTAGATCGAAAAAGTACTTCGGGGACATGTCAATTCCTTAGATGGTCCCTAGTGTCTTGGAGCTCTAAGAAGCAAAATTGTGTAGCCCTTTCCACCATTGAGACCGAGTATGTTGCAGCCGGTGCATGTTGTGCTCAACTACTTTGGATGAGGCAAACCCTTCAAGATTTTGGATGTCGCTTTACCAAAATCCCCTTATTGTGTGATAATGAAAGTGTCATAAAACTTACAAACAATCCTGTAAGCCACTCAAGAACTAAGCACGTAGACATCCAATATCATTTCTTGAGAGACCACGAAACCAAAGGAGATATCAAAATTCGTCATGTGAGCACCGAAAAGCAACTAGCCGATATCTTCACTAAGCCTCTCGATGAGTCAAGGTTTTGTGCTTTGCGTAGTGAGCTAAATATACTTGATTCTCATAACATGGTTTGAATTATAGCACACCTTTGTTTGATCAACTAGCATGAATAGGTAAAAAGTTTGCAAAAGTTTAAATATGGTGCTTCAAAATGTTTTATCAAAGGCAACAAGTGTTTTATGATCATTGCTTGTAGTGATTATCTGTTACTGATCATAATATGCTTTAGATATGTGTCCATATCCTATATGTGTAGAGCTATTTGGCTAGTATATAATTCCCACTATTCTGGGGAGTGCTGCTATGCCGCGTCTACCTTCCGGCAGTGCCACGCTATGGCTATGCCGCATGTGGCATGCGGCACTGCCACACTTTGAATTATCTGTTGAATTCAGCCCACAACAATAGTTATCGTGGGGCCCACCCTCTTTACTTCTTTCCTTCTGGCCCGCCGTAACTCTCCTCTCTCCCCATTCTCGCTTCGACGTGCCGTCTCTCTCTCTCCCGTGCGCATCCGAGTCACTGTGCCATCATCATGGCTTCTGTGTTGTGCCCCAGTGGTTCTACGCCGGTTGCCGGCCTTTTCCAGCATCGCCGGCAGTTGCTAAAGATTTTGGGCCGAGCTGTTTCATCCCTTTCCTCATCAATCCACGAGAACCAAGGTGAAAACCCTAAATCCTTCCCGATCTATGCAATGTAACGATTCTAGTTATTTTAGTTGATTGATTGGGAGGTGGCTAGTAGTTTGGATGGGATTTTGGGGATTGATTGATGTAGAAATTGTGATTCAACTTTGAAGCCAAATAACTGCAGCGGTAGTGCCACACCCTCTACCCGGCAGTGCCGCACCTATGTGCCATGTCTTGCAGTTTCCGTTGCTCTGGTTTGATGGTTGACTCACCTCTTCTATTTCAATCAGGTCTCAAAGTTAAAATTCATGTCTACTAGGCATTCTTGTAATCAAACCTAAATGAATTGCTGACATAAATAGTTTGACACATTCTAAGATTGTATAGTTGTTTAGGAGGACATTTGAGGAGAAGTCTAGATAAGAAAGAAGAAGTAAAACATGATCTTAGAATGATCACCTAGTGCGGTAGTGCTGCTCCTAGATGCGGAAGTGCCGCACCACCTAGAACAGTACTGTCCAAGGAGATCTCCAAGTTCATGATTTAAATCCTCTTACTTATTTAACTACTTCACAAACGTTCTTCTACTCTCCATGTGTATAGTTTCTCATCTAGCTCTATGTCTTTGCATAGATGGCCTCCGGAGGAGACGATGACCAGAGGAGGAAGAGGAATATGACATAACCTCATGACAAGCAATCCCCTCATTGTGGTCATGGAAGGACAATAGCAGGTAGCAACAGTGCAATGGTGAGAGGAGATGTTAGAGACAGGGGGATGAGAGAGCAGTTGATCCAGGAGGAGGACTTGGAGAGCGTTGGCGCACCATTTCCCTTGGTGCTTGCACATCTACTCCTCCTCACTTAGAAGAGTTTGATGGAGCCTACATCACTGAGTATCCTAAGGTGGTGCTCATGAGGCGTCCTGTTGATACCCGTGCTCATCCCATGATCAATTATGCAGTGAAATAGAAGATGGTAGAAGAGGCTCGAGATGATAATCCATATGAGCAGCCCAAGGATCTAGGGGTCGACTATAGGTTTTGGAATGAGTTTCATTCCAATTTCTATGCCTCGGTGATCTTCAACTCCAAGAAGTCCAAGATTGTCAGATGTAGTATGTTGACTAGGAGGAGATGAAGGAGAAGAATGAGCCTAAATTCAACAAACTGATCAAGGCTCGCGAGAACTTTGGGCTCTCTGATCTCATGAGTTTCAGATACAATTGGAATGAGGTGTTAGCCTAGTTTCATGCCACCTACTATTGTGACCTAGCGGCAGATGAGATACATTAGATGACTGAGGGACGACGCTATCGTGTCGACTTTGTGACCTTTAGCAGGATCCTAGGTCTCAGTAAGGAGGAGAGGGGCTTCACTTACATTCATGATGAGCCTAGGGCCGAGATCAGAGACATTACCTACATGTGGATTGACAGGAGAGGTGCAGATGGCAAAGTTAGTGGCTTGCAAAGCTACTTCTACATCTAAAACAATTTGATCAGGCACAATATCAATTCCAAGGATAGAGCAGCTTCAGATCTTAATGGGTATCGAGAAATGTGCTTGCTTGGTTTGCTCCTAGAGGTGACAGGTTCAATGTACCTCGATTCATGTGGCATGAGCTGAGGATTGCCACGGAGGATGGGAGAAAGGGACTACCCTATGCCCCTTATCTCATGTTTGTGATTGAGAGGGTCACCGGTCACCGGTTTGACAAAGACAGTCTCCACACCATCTACAAGATTGAGAAGACTCAATCTGCAAGAGCTAGCAGGGCCATGAGACACTCACCTTCAGTTGAGGATATGCCTGAGTCCTCCCGCTCTAGGTCTAGCAAAGGCAAAAAGATGAAGAAGTTTGGAAAATGGATCAAGGCCATTTTTACTACTTGCACCTATGCAGCAAGGACCGCCTATGAGGACCGATTGGAGAATTGAGAGGCCAACTGGGAGGCTAGAGAGCATGCAGGGCTGCCACCCCTTCCTCCAGCCCAGTCACCACCAAGGTTTGATGACCTTCCTAGCCTCTCCAACACCGATACAGAGGATGATGATGAGGAGGAGCAGCAGGAGCAGTAGGATGATGATGAAGACTTGGACATATGGGGTGACACGACGATTATGGCGGTTCAGTGTCATGATGCCAGATGCTCCACCTGCTT
>NW_027097136.1:0-148249 GCF_019320115.1 Miscanthus floridulus | reverse complement strand
CCGGCTGCGGGGCGGGCGTGTGAGCAGCAACGGCGCGGGCAAGGACGGCTAGGGCACGGAGATGGGGAAGAAGATGGCCGGTAGATATTTAGGCCGAGCTCGGCGCCAGTCTGAATGGCGCCGAGCTCGGTGCCAGAGTGACTGGCGCCGAGCCCCTGGCAGGCCATTTGCCCGTGCCCAGGACCTCGGCGCCAGTCACCGTGGCGCCGAGCTCGGCGCCACTGACTCTGGCGCCGAGCCCGGCGCCACTCACTCTGACGCCGAGCCAAGGGTCCATTTCTGGAATTGTTTCCGCCAGGGGTCTATTTGAGAGAAACTTTCGAAAAAAGGGCCAAATAGTAAAAAATTCGGACATGCAGACTCATCCCCTTAAATGCATGCATGTATATCCTGTCTATAAGCATTTCTAAAAGACTAATGGCATGTTCGCTGGTTGGTTTCTGGGCTGGTTTGTGCTGACTAGTGCTGGTTTGTTATGAGAGAACACTGTTGGCTGGCTGGTTTGGGCTGGCTGAAACCAACAAGCGAACAGGGTGTAAGATAGAAGAGGTGTCTTGCTATTGAGTAAATGAATTGTGGTGCTAGTACAAACAACATCTAGTAGCTAGGGGATTAATTAATTTTTGGGCTGTTGTTATAAAGAAAATATTGTGCCAGAAATTTTAGGGCTCCTTTGGATCAAGGGAATTTCATAGGAAAAATGTAGGATTCTGATTTTCATAGGAATTGTCGTTGTAGTATCCTTTGGTTCGTAGGATTGAGCCTCAAGAAATTTGGAGGAAAGAATCCTTTGTTATCGGTTTCCTAGGAAAAACGTAGGAAAACAAACATCTAGTCGGAGCTCTTTTTTTCCATTCCTTGCATAGGACCATAGGCGGACCCAGTGGCGGAGCCAGGAATTTATGGCTGGGTATGCCACATATATAAAATTTCAAAGCAGCCGCAGCAAGAAAAAGGGCAAGGGCCGCAGCCTGCAGGGGGCGACCGGTCGAGCCGGCGAGGGGGAGTGCAGGGGGCGAGTCGACCGGAGTGGGGGACGTGGCGAGGTGCTGCCCGGCGGTGCCGGTCGCCGGAGTAGGGGAGGTGCTCCGTGCTCGGGGCCGTCTCGAGAAATTTGGGGCCGGAGCGACGATAAATCGGGGCCCTAAAGTTTATACAAGTTGTATGGCTAATAAAATTAAATCATAGCTTCAATGAAATATATGACTTTAACATGTATTATAGACATACTTTCACTTAAATATATAACTTTAATATGTATTCTTTTGTACCATATGTAGAAATACAGTAAAAATATTACTAACCTCAAGAATCATATTTTCTATTTCTAGTAGACATGATGTGGATTGAATTAATTTAAATAAATTCATAGAGTGTATATATATATTAAGTCAAGTCCCATGCCTAAATGTCTAATGTCTTCAGCCCTTCACCCTAATCAGAACAAAAGAAAACACAAACAAATCAAATCAGCCGACAACAGCATTAGTAAATTATTAAATTAAAAATTTGCTAGCACGCCAGGACACTATAGGTCTAATTAACTTACCTGTTCTAGCCGGTCCAGGCACATATTCAGAGTCACAAGCAGGCTAAGATCAGAAGGCACTAGGCAGGAAGAGGACACTCGGCAGACGGGGTCGACGCTCAGTTCTTGCGATATTGCGGCAGATGAATCATTGAGTGTAATGCTTTGGCTTGTGGGGCGCGGTGGCAGATGAATCGTCAACCAGTCAGGCACACGGCAGGCAGCAACGCGCCATGAAGCCGCACGCGAGTAGGGAAAGGGGCGCCGGGCAGGGGCGACCGAGCGACGGAGTCACGGAGATGTATTCTAGGGCTTCGTTCATGGGCTGCCAGAAACTTTTGCTGTATTGGGCCTTCGAGTGACTCTTCCAAGATACGTATAAACCTGTGTATTAGTGTATATTATACATACTAATTTTTTTCTCCCAAATCATGGGTATGCCAAGGCATACAGGGGTATACCCCTGCCGCCGCCCATGGGCAGACCCACCCATAGGGCGAGGCGGGGCGGCCGCCCTGCCTCACCTCGGGCGGGACCCCAACCCCCGGAGACGGAATTGGCAAGCGCGACCGGCAACCAACCCCCGGGCGACTGCGAGGCTGTTGTGAATCCAAGGTTGAAGACGACTGTCGAGTGGAGTTTCTGCGGGCTGCTGCTGCCTTTGGTAAAGTCGTGGGCCTTTTTGGACTGGGCCATCTGCACTAGCCCATCGAGACGAGAGGCAACAGTCGCAGGCACACGATAGCCACTGGCCCATCAAGAGGAGAGACGACGGCGGCAGCGCTCCCGGTTCTGGCTTTCCGGCCTCCGCTCCTGGCCGGGCGATCCTGCGCGGCAGCAGCGCCCAGCCCCAACAGCCCGCACCCCCTCAGCCTGCGCAGCAGGCCAGCAGCCGGCAGGCATGTAGCCGCAAGCCCGCAACTGCGCCCGGTGGCCTTCGCGTCTCCATCATGCCTTGGTGCGGCTGTGTGCAAAGAAGCATGGGCACAGGCAGCAGAAGCTTCATCCGTTGCAAAGAAGCTTATTTAAAGAATGGATTGCTCATTAGTCAATTCCATAATTTAGTATATTTAAAGAGCTTATATAGTACCAATCCGTAGAGTGGCTTGGCCCCTAGTACATGTTAAAGTGTGACTGCTATATATAAATCTTGGTGATTAAAGGCTATCCTTTTGTGGTTTTCATATATGGGAAGTAATAATTTTGAATCCTTGTCTTTATCATCCATTTGTGGAATTCCTAGTTAGGATAGAATTCTTACGTGACACCCATACAAATATGATATACATCTGTGGTTCAACTGAAATATAGAGTAAATTAGGTTGTGTTTCGTAGGGTGAAATTTGGGAATTTAGCTACTGTAGCACTTTCGTTTTTATTTGGCAATTAGTGTTCAATCATGGACTAATTAGGCTCAAAACGTTCGTCTCGCGATTTCCAACCAAACTGTGTAATTAGTTTCTTTTTCGTCTACATTTAATGCTCCATAAACGTATCGTAAGATTCGATATAATGACTACTGTAACACTTTTTTGGAAAACTTTTTGGAACTAACGGGCCTGGTTGTCGACCTGTCGTTGGTTCGGTGAAAAATATCTCCTCGCCCTCTCTTCCCCGTTCCCACTCGGCTCTCCCCACTCCAGCTCTCCTCTCTCTTCCGATGCGGCGGTACAGCCGCGCACTGGCGCGGGCGCGGGGTGTGGGCGCCCACGGTGCTGCGCCGCGGGTGCCGGCGACCCGGGCGAGGGCAGCCCCCGGCACGGCAGCGCCCCCGCGCGGGTGGGCCCCGGCGATGGGTGCGAGCGCGGCGCTGGGCGCGGGCGCGAGCGAGCAGCCCGGCCGCCGCCGCCACCGCCCCGGCTGGCCACGGGAGGCCCAGTCGCTGCGCAGGTTAAGGTGCGCTCTCTCTCTCTCTCTTGCTCCCCCTAGGCTTGCCTACTCAGTCTTCCTTGCTGGCGGAGGCCCATACCGGCGGATCTGGCGGATCCGGTGCCTCCATAGCTAGATCCTTCCCTCCTCCCATTGGATCTGCGCAGAGCACCAGGCAGGAAGCCGGCGGAGGCTGAGGACGGTGGTGGCATGGTGGAGGACTGGGGACCAGTGACGGCGCTGGCCACTACCTCCTGCGCATCTGCTCCTCGTGCTGACTCTGTGGTCACTCCGGATGACTGGTGCATGCATCGGCTTTGTTCTTCTCCTACTCTCCTCCCCACGGCATCTGTACCTGTTGCTTCCCCCATGTGCCACTCCGTGCCTCCCCGAGATGTGTTCTTGGCGCAGCTTTTGGCTGTAGCGTGGCCACCGAAAGGTGAGGTGTGTGCTGTGCGTTAGTTCATGGTGTTTGGATATAACAGGGTCTGTTCTTGTGATTTACTTCCAGTGTGGCGTCTCCTCTTCATCTTCAAGTTGCGGTCCTTTTAGATTCCCTTCCATGTCCCTCAAATAGAAGCCGTTCCCATCGTGTCCACCGTGTCCTCGCCTTATCCTGCTAGGCCTCCTCTTCCCAACTCCTCCATTCTTCTTGTTTCCTCTAAGGTTTATTGGTTCCTACTGCTCTCTTCCATTTCCATGTCAATGAGGACCAAACAAATGGTCGATTCTTATACATTGACTAACTGCAAGTGTGTGGATGCTTTGTTTGTTGGTCAGCACAGTCATCAACATGCTTTGGTGGTGAGCTCGTTTGTAATGTGTGAGGGGGTGGCAGGACTGGACTGACAGAGTTGGAAGTATGTGGAGCAGGTAGCTGGAACAAGGTATATAGTTTAGCAGGTGGAATTCCCCGATTCTTACTACTTTATAGTTACTATATTTATCTGCCAGAAAGCTGTTGAAGGAAGGGTGTTTGCAGCTTTAGTCTAGTGACGTAGCAGTAAGAATTCCCAATAAGCTTTAATATGCTTATTGCAACTATAGGAACCAAAGATTAAAGCTTATAGGAATCAGATTTGAAGTCATATGATGGCAAAATAGCTGCAAATTTCAGCTATTCCTATATCTTTGAGTTTGATTCATGGAATTGCGGTATGTTTTACCCTGTGGCTTTGTGGAGATTGATTCAACTGTGTTTTGGCCTCCTTCCCTAATGGTAACATTATATTTTTCCTAAAAAAATGATGACCTCACCAATTTAAGGTTGCACATTGTTAGCTTTGGTGTTTGCTGCTTGGTTGTCAGCTCCCATAAACATGCAGGCCACTTATCTTTCGCTCTATTTAGATTAGATAGTGATCCCAAAGCTTAATTAAATATTTAGACTTGCTAGGAGTGTGGTGTAGGATGTTAATACCACATTTTTAGTAAATTCTCACTATCATGTAGTCTGAACACATATCTTGTGTTTTTACAGATTGCTTAGTGATATTAAGGAAGAGCAAATTCTCTCTTCTAAAAAGGACTTAGGCTGCGTTTGGTGCGGCTCTTGGTGCTCCGGCTCCTACTCCTAAGGCACTGTGCAACACTGTTTTTACTGTAGCATGCCAAAAAACAGGTAAGCTCTCACTGATGGACATGTACCTTTTCTCACAGGCTTGTTCCAAAAACTTGGGAAGATAATGCTAATATCATGTACCGCTATGTTTGTCTTATGTAGAAAACTAAAACTTTTATTTTTAAGGATCTCAGTCTATTATGTAAAAGCAGTGCACCACAAATCATAGGTCTGGTACCCTGCATGATTTCTATTTCTACAAAGGCACTTACTAATGTCAGATTACTCTACATAGGCACTTACTAATGTCAGATTACTATAAGTATGGTATGTTCATGGTTTATTGATGCCTTAAGCATGTTCTTTTTGTTACTGCATTGCTAGAATGAAGTTTGAGAACATATTTGAGCATGTTCTTTTTGTTACTGCATTGCTAGATTGAAGGTTCCCATATTTGTATGACTTTATCAGCTCCTTATTTTGTTAACTTCTCTGGTGCTCTCATCTGTCAAATTATTAGCAGTGCCATGTCATGTTTTCATAGCAGATGTGCAGGTACCAATCAAGAATCAATTCAGCATTAGATTTCCTATACTTCAAATTCGAGATTTTTTTGTTCTATAATGTGGGGTCAGATGTACATCAGGGTCAGCTTAGTTATAAATTTACATTATAGGTCTGACGGTTGGTTACTGCTGTTGTTTCCAATTTTTTTATCTTGCTTGTTGCCTGAATAGGCTTCAACATTTTATATTTGTATCATTTCATTGGTTGGTTGCAGCAAGGATTAATAAGGATAGGTAGGAAATTTTTTTATGATATATTGTCAGGTTAATACTTACAGTTATATCAAACAGTGCAGTTCTTATTATAGTTGCTGGCTTTGTGCCAAATAAAAAACATTAGTTTATATTGTTGTCTTGTCAACAATGGACAAGGATTAGCTTTACTATTCTTCGTGTGTAAACAAAGGAATTCCAAAGTCTAATTCTTTTATAGAAGCATATATCAAGTTTATTTAAGAAATATTTCCTACCTGCCAGTAAAGTTACAAAGTTAGTCTATATTGTATAACACTATAATTGATGTGTGTGCTGCGTGAAAGGGCCTGCTCCTGAGAGCGAATAGGTCTCGGGAATTGATTGATAGATTAACAGCAGTACAGGGTACAATATATAGGCAAGGATCAATAGGGTTTATGGAAACACCCAATCAACGGTGATCCTTGCCTTATCAATGTAATATATCTATCTTAACCCCTAAGGCAGCCAGCCCAACAGGCTAGGCGCCAGGCCCAAGGTCAGCCCATTAGGGTGCCTATTCTAACACGCCCCCGCAGTCGAATCGTCAGCCACTCTGCACGTTTAGACTGGACCTAAACTCCGTGAAAACTGAAGTAGGCAGCCCTTTGGTGAAGATATCTGCATATTGCGAAGAGGTGGGAACATGCAGAACACGAAGATCACCAATGGCAACTCGCTCCCGGACGAAGTGAAGATCGATCTCAATGTGCTTGGTGCGCTGATGCTGAATCGGGTTGGAGGTCATGTAGACGACACTGATGTTGTCACAATACACCAGTAGAGGAGCATGCAGCTCTAGAAGTAGCCTCTGCAACTCCGTTGGCCACCGCGCCATACTCGGCTTCAGCACTGGATCTTGACACTGTGTTCTGGCGCTTCGAGGACCAGGAAACAAGGTTGTCGCCAAAGAACACCGCATAGCCTGAGGTGGACTTGCGAGTGTTCGGACAACCAGCCCAGTTAGCGTCGGTGTAGACGACAAGATCAGTCGAAGTAGACGGTCGCAGCAGGAGACCAAGGTGAAGAGTGCCTCGAACGTAGCGAAGAATCCTCTTCAGGGCAGCAAGGTGAGGCTCACGAGGATCGTGCATGTGGAGGCAGACCTGCTGAACTGCATATGCAATGTCTGGGCGGGTGAACGTCAGGTACTGGAGATCTCTGGCAAGGCTGCGGAAGTCTATAGCATCAGACACAGGGGCCCCATCAGCTGCAGCAACCTTCGGATTGGTGTCAACTGGAGTGGAGCACGGCTTGCACTCTGTCATCCCTGCACGTTCCAGAATGTCCAGCATATACTGTTGCTGTGAGAGGAGGAGGCCATCACCACTTCGTTGAACCTGCATACCAAGGAAGTGATGCAATGCACCGAGGTCTTTCATGGCGAACTCCTGCTGAAGCGCTGACATAATCCGCCGAAGGAGACCGGGTGAGGAAGCTGTGAGGACAATGTCATCCACATAGAGCAACAGGTAGGCTGTATCTGATCCACGCTGGTAAATAAAAAGTGAGGTGTCTGACTTGGCTTCAACAAACCCAATAGACAGCAGGAATGAGGCCATCCGGCTGTACCATGCGCGAGGAGCCTGCTTCAGGCCGTATAGGGATTTCTTCAGAAGGCAGACAAAGTCCGGGTGAGCTGGATCTTCGAACCCGGACGGTTGCTGGCAATACACAACTCAGACAGATTGCCATGAAGGAAGGCATTCTTCACATCTAGCTGGTGGATGGGCCAGGTGCGAGAGAGCGCCAAGGAGAGCACCGTGCGGACAGTAGCGGGCTTCACCACAGGACTGAACGTCTCATCGAAGTCAACACCAGGCTGCTGGGTAAAGCCACGAAGAACCCAGCATGCCTTGTACCGCTCAAGGGAGCCATCGGACTGAAACTTGTGCTTGAAAATCCACTTGCCAGTGACGACGTTGGCCCGAGGAGGTCAAGGCACGAGGTCCCAAGTGTGATTCTGCAAGAGAGCACTGTGTTCTTCCATAGCCGCTCGCCAATTGGGGTCAGCGAGAGCGCTACGAAAGGTCTTTGGCACTGCAGAGAGGGGGGCGGCGTGGTAGGCGGCAGGCATCCGATAGCCGCTCTTCGACCGCGTGCCCATAGCGTGTTGGTTCATCACTGGAGTGACAGCAACGGCGCCCTTGGGCAGCGGGGCGGCCGGTGCAGGAGCAGCCGGAGCAGGCGGTGTCGGGGCGGCTGGTACAGGAGTAGCCAGCGGTCGGGGTCGACGCATGTAGTGGTTCGTGAAGGCCCGATCCGATCGGAGAGGTGGGAACCCGAGCGGGGGTCCTGCGCCTGCACGCAGGGCAGGCGGGATGTAGAGCGGGGAGGCCTCTCCAGGCGTGTTGGGCAACGCCGTGGCCGCGCGTGGCGCGGGAGAGGTGGTCCTGGTGTCCGCGCGTGGCACGGTAGGTGTCCCCAACGCCCGCAGCGCTGGTGGAATGTAGAGTGCGGGCGCCGGTGGATCATCAGCATCATCAGCAGGCAGGGGTGCCCTAGGCACAGTCGCAGTGGTACCGGCAGGGGCGCTGGAGACATCAGCGGTGCTGGGTGGTGTTCCTGCAGACAAAAACTTGTGCATCGGTCCAATAGGAGGGAGCACAGGGTCAGTGGTATCGTCATCGAGGAACTGTAGGTCTGCTGGAGCACTAGGACCATGGCGCTCAGCAAAGGGAAAGGTCGTTTCATCGAAGATGACGTGCCGGGAGACGATGACTCTATTGGAGGAGAGGTCAAGGTAGCGGTACCCTTTGTGATGAGCGGAATAGCCTAGGAAGACACATAGGACAGACCTAGGGGCGAGTTTGTGGGGTGCAGTAGCCGACATGTTTGGGTAACATTTGCATCCGAAGACTCGTAGATGATCATATGCTGGTGGCTTGCCGAACAGGGCAAGGTGCGGCGTGGAAAACTGTAGAGTCTTGGTAGGCAGTATGTTGAGCAGAACAGTGGCTGTAGAGAGGGCCTCTACCCAGTAGGACGGAGGCATGGACGCATGAAAGAGCAGTGAGCGAACAACATTATTGATGGAGCGAATAATGCGTTCAACTTTACCGTTTTGAGACGATGTGTAGGGACAGGACATGCGAAGGTGGATGCCCTGAGCGAGGAAAAACTGACGGGAGCTAGAGTTGTCAAACTCTTTCCCGTTGTCGCACTGAACAGCCTTGACTTGGGCGCCAAACTGGGTGGAGGCGTGAGCGATGAAGTGAGCAAGCGTGCTGAAAGTGTCAGATTTAAGCCACAAAGGAAACGTCCACAAATAATGAGTGCAATCATCAAGTATGACCAAGTAGTATTTATAACCAGAAATGCTGACAACTGGAGAGGTCCATAAATCACAATGTATAAGATCAAACTTGGTAGATGCACGAGAGGTGGACTCATGAAAGGGCAAAAGAACATGACGCCCTAACTGACAAGCATGACATAACTCTGAGCAATCCTGAATATGACAGGAGACACTAGACGCGAGCTTCGACAACGCCTCATGACCGGGGTGGCCAAGACGCCGATGCCACAGCGGGGAGGAAGCCTGGGCGACAAGGGAGTGTGCTGGGGGTAGGCGTAGAGGGTATAGCGGCCCAGAGCTATTGCACCTGACGATCTCGGTCCGAGATGGAAGAACCTTCACAGAACAACCAGCGGGGGTCAAACTCAACAGAACAATTATTGTCGGTAGTAAATTGGCGAACAAAGATAAGATTCTTAATAATTTGTGGCGACACAAGGACATTATTAAGATGTAAATTACGAGACAACTCTGTAGAGCCAGTGGCAGTGACAGGAAGAAGAGAGCCATTACCGACAACAATGGATGAAGGAGTAGGGTACCGCGGGAGAAGAACATGGGAAAGATAGGAGGACTGAGATGTCATATGTGAAGTAGCACCTGAGTCGAAGTACCACTCGTTGGACGTAGGAGGGGTCAGCGACGTTGTGCTGAAGGCGGAGGCGAGGGCCGTCGGGTCCCAAGAAGGGAGGCCGGCCACCAGGTTGTAATACCCGGGGGCGACCCACTGTCCAGTGCCATCAGGAGCAGGGAGGGCAGCGGCCTGCTGGTGGGCAGCAAGGGCGTGCTGCTACTGTTGGGAGAGGAAGTCCTGCTGCTGCGCTTGCTGCTGCACGTGTTGTGCCTGCTGTTGGGCCTGCTGCTGCGCCTGCAAGTGAGGAGGCACTGGAATGGGTGCCAGCGGTGGACGAGGTCCCCCTGGCCACATCTGAATGGTCCCGGTCCAGGGGTTGTAGACGCTGGGCCATGGCCGCCCGCCGGCCGGCTGCTGCTGCTGTTGTTGTGCGCCACCAGTGGGGCATGACCCCTGTCCTGGAGGGCCACCGCCGCTGTTGCCTTTGCCGCCACCGCCGCGCTTGTTGCGACGGTTGTTAGGCGGCTTGGAGTGCCCACCAGCGCCCGTGCCGGAGGACGCAGGGGCAGGGCTGGGAGTGGTGGAGGCGGCAAGCGCAGTGGCAGGTGCGTCCTTGCGGGTCTCCATGGTGAGTTCCTCGAGGATGAGGTCGTCACGAGCCTCCAGGAAGGTGGGGAACGGTTGAGCGCGACAAAGGAGCGTCCCAACGTGGCGGAAGCGCTCGTTGAGGCCGCAGATCATGTTGAGGACGAGCGTGCGGTCGGTGACGACCTCGCCAAGGGCCGTGAGATCATCGGCCATCTTTTTCAGCTTGCGACAGTAGTCGATGACGGAGAGGTCGCCCTGGACGAAGTTGCGAAACCGCGTCTCGAGGTGGATGGAGCGAGCCTCGCGGTTGCCAAGGAACTGCGACTCGACGGCGAGCCAGGCATGCCGAGCGGTGGAGCCCTGGGCGGAGATGATCTCGCCAAGGTCGTCGGTGAGCGTGGCGACGATCCAGGACTTGACGACGCAGTCCATCCGGGCCCAATCAGGAGGAATTGGGGCTGGAGGTTCCTCTCGAACGTGATCCTGGAGGGAGAACTTGCCGAGGATGAGAAGAAACTGATCACGCCAGCGGTTGAAGTTACCGGAATCGACGACGAGGATGGTGGTGACGTGGTTCCGGATGTTGATGACCGCAACAGCCTGAGCATGGAGCTGCAGAAGGGCAACGGCCTCGTGATGCAGCATGGCAGCCCAAAGATCGGGTGGCGGCGCTGAAGTGCCTCCAAGTGCGGCGCCAGAGGGTTCTGGAGCAACGGCAGCAGCAGCGGCCGCCCGCTCCTTGGCAGCGCGCGCCAGTGCCTCGCTAGCGCGCTCGGCGGCGGCGTCGCGATCCTTAGTCGCGGCTGTGGCCTCCTCCTCGGCCTGTAGGGCGCGTGCTAGGGCAGCATCACGCGCAGCCTGACGCTCGCGCTCGAGATGCTGAGCAGCGGCGGCAGCCCCGTTGGCCTTCTCCGCGGCGAGGCGTTGGGCGACGGCGTCTGCCTGGATGGTGGTAGAGGAGGCGGCCAGATCGTCCCCAGCCCCGGGGGTTGCTGGAGGGGTGGAGGGCATGGTGGCGCAGCACAGTGGGTACCGGCGTGCGGAGGGGCGCAGCGTGGCGAGGGGCCGGCGCACGTGGAGTGGGCAGCGGAAGAGGAGACCTAAACCTAGGCGGCTGATACCATGAGAGCGAATAAGTCTCGGGAATTGATTGATAGATTAACAGCAGTACAGGTTACAATATATAGGCAAGGATCAATAGGGTTTATAGAAACACCCAATCAACGGTGATCCTTGCCTTATCAATGTAATCTATCTATCTTAACCCCTAAGGCAGCCAGCCTAACAGGCTAGGCGCCAGGCCCAAGGTTAGCCCATCAGGGCGCCTATTCTAAAAGCTCCCCTAGCACGCACCATGTGTTTGTCATATTGCCTAGCCAAGGGCGTTAGACAGCTCCCCGTTCACTTCAGCATCGCAGCAATCCTGTTTGACCTCTTTAATATTCTTCCTTTGCAGTAGGTCATGGCAAATTACTGAATTACCTAATTAGACAACTGGCTCTGCTCTATATATCGTAAAGTTGTTTATTTCAGTTTTATTACTGAATTCCTATGGTGTTTATTTCAGTTTTATGTATGTTACTAAAATGTCTCTCATTCTAGACTGAAAGATGAATTACCTCTGGTCCTTCTTCAATTAAGTTTAGGCACACCAAAGAAAACTAATGTTACCTTTTTTCTTTGTTTTAATTTTGCAAGCTGGGAGCTAATAGCTAGATGGATTTTCTTCATCTTCATTGAATTGAAGGTATGGATCTACAGGCTATAAGGAAAATTTTACAAGTGACTATGATTACAGAAACATTAGCTTTTTTAGTTCTGCACTGTGGTTCAGTGATCCTCCAAGAGTTGTTTCCAGAGGAAAAAAAGTTGTTTTTAGTCTACCTGCAGAGCATTAGAGGTATAGCACCGACTGCAACTACATAGTTCTTAGACCATGCTTGCACTGACGTAGCACCTTTATTTTGGGGATTTAAACAGATTGCTCCCCAGCCCGCAGCTTTGGGTCGGATTGAAGCTGGAAACTTCATTAGTGGCCTCAAGATCAAAGGAGCCTCACTGCCTCAGAAGCTGATGCCACTCTGCCTAAGATGTGTGCCTGGTCATGTGCTTCTTTGACTTTTGCTACATGCAGCATGTTGTAGTGTGTCGCCTTAGAGACTGCCTCCTTCGTGCTCTATCCCAGGACAGTTTTACGTAAAAATATGTACAATTTGAACACCTAGCACCCCAGTGTATGACTACCTGCTGTAAGCCGTCAGTAGTATTTGAACAATCTCTGTCTCATGTGGCGTCTCAGCATCTCGCGATTGTTTTAAACATTCAGCATGACAATAGACTGAACGATGAGAATAAATACCTACTGATGGTAAGAACGGATGCCTCCTGTCCTATATTTAGTTTGTATCGGCCTATCGTCTTACATTTGACCGGTACAGTCAAGGTAGAAGCGCGCGCGCAAATGACTTGTGAGAACTATAGCAGCTCTCGTACTGCTGCCGACGCTCTAGTTCGCACGCTGGGGCTGCTGCCCTCCCGCAGCTCCAAACTGTGTGGCCAGCGTCCTGCACTGGCGGCTCTCTGCTCCTGCTGCGTTGCCACGGCCATCCTCGCTGGAGCTGGCGCTACCGGCGGCTCTCCGCTCGAGATCACACTGGCAGACTCCTGCACGGAAGCGATGCATGACAGAGAGAAACCTAGCTTGCCTGAAATGAGTGGATGGAAACAACCAGGGTGGGTTCATGGGTAGCAGATAAGATCGACAAGTTGCTGGCCCACTTAAGTTACTCTATGCTATTTTTCTTTGCTCAAATAAAGTATCTTGTTATACTAGTTGGTTAAACTAACATGAGAGGATTATAGAAATTTCCTATGGTTGCTATTCCTACAAATTTACTGTGCCCATCCAAACAACAACCACTGCAAGTTTCCTGTGTTTTCCAATCCTCAGTTTTACACGTGCGATCCTATCATATTCCTACGTTTTTCCTATTCCTGTGTTTTTCCAATCCCGTAGTGTTCCAATGGAGCCTTAGTGTTTACATATTGCGTGGCATGGAGTACTTCATCAAGAGGTATACTTTTTTTTTTATCCGAGCAACCTTTACATGTACAATACTAAGTCATATACATGAACATAGGTCACCAGCTAATCAGCTCCGAAGGCTGTAATGTATGCCGAATTCCACCGGAAAGAGGCTTGTTGCTAAACCTTTAGCTCTAATGATGCAAAAGCACACGCCTTTCTTAATTAACAACCACTAATATGCTCTTGGTAATTAAGTGAGTGCTGAACAAATATAGAAGCAGCAGTTGTTGCAAACATTAGTGATGTCTTTTGTGTAATAATTCTATTGTGGCAACTACGTAGATAAACAAAACGTATGATGGATGGTGAGTCCTAGCTTTGGGGCGTGCGCGGTTAAGCATTATTGCACAAATTTCAAACCTCATCACGGGGCTTTGTTGTACAAATATAAATGCTAAAGCAAGCCTTTGTTTTTCATTTACAGGTTGGTTCCTTTCGCTTTCCTGCAGTCAAATTTCATGAACGAAAATAAAAAAAGGTAAAGATGCGCACACACGCAAGCCCACTAGGCCGTGCCAAGAGCGACAGAGAAATAATGAGACCACACTTGCCGTAGGATTTTGATAAAACAAATTATGGTGCTAGCAAAAGCAACCACTAGTGGGCACTCTCAATGACTAGTGCGCCTTCTTTACCATTAACTGCAATTCTTGGAAGACCAAAGATACACATCTCTAAACTAGTGCGCCTGTAACCCCTGCATCATGACTAATGACGCGAGTTCTACCTGTGGAGACTTGCATGGTATCAGTCTTGGAGTAAAGCAGCACAATATTTTTAAAAAGAGCAAATGGACGTAAAGTGGCTGCTTTTCTTTTATTGGATATAAAATTTACATGAGGACATCAACATGGCGTTGTTTAATGTGTATACAGTAACTTTACGAGGTGCTACGTATACAAGCCCATATTGTTTAACACCAACTGGCCATAAAGTTGCTGCCATTCTGTACGTGGATCTCCGTGGTACATTGCGGCGTAATGGAAATAGAGAGAGAGAGACACAAGTTCATTGCGCAAACTATGGGCCTAATCTGTACGGCCTGCACATGTGGCCGGGGTCACAGACCTTGGGCAGCAACATGGGCCGCATAAATTGTAGGCTGGCAGTAAATTTCAGTCACATCGATATCATGTGGGCTTAGTATTGTATTAATTCATTACTACTACACCTTATTATTGCAATATAGCAGATTGATTGAATATAATTTATATCTGTAAGCATTTAGCATAATATTATAGCTTTTTTTGTCTGTAGTTACCCTCAGATAATATATTGTGTTTCAACTAGGGCCTTGTTTAGATTGCAAGTTTTTTCACTCTCTCTCCATCACATTAAATCTTTGGACACATGCATGGAGTATTAAATATAGATAAAAAAAATTACTAATTACACAGTTTGATTGTAAATTACGAGACGAATCTTTTGAGCCTAGTTAGGCCATGATTGGACAATAATTGTCAAATACAAACGAAAGTGCTACAGTGCCAAATACTTATTCCTAACCCCAATCTAAACAAGGCCTAGCGTTGAAAAGACATGCATATCTCTACATATCGAAATCAGAGCCAAGCGGATCTAGCTTATCATTGGGCCACCTCACCAGTAAAAGGATGACCGCTCGATCCTTAGCATGGCAAAATTGGAACAGTCGATCTAGGTATAGGGAGCATGCTACGTCTCTGGCGATAACTCCTGATAGGCTGACACTTTCTCCGGTGCTTGTCTAAGGTCAGAAAATAATCGTGCCCCCGGTCTCTCTCGCTGAGACGGCTCGACCGCAAGCGGCCTGCGCCGTCGCCAGACCACTGGGCACTGGCTAGCGCTGCCCCTGCCGATGAACGCAACTGACATGGCCGGAGCAGTACCTAGGCGGAGTCGCGGAGGAAGAAGAGGCCTGGAGCACAGATGAGCTGAAGCCAAGCCTCGTCGAGCTAGCCATGTCAGTTTATCTTGCAACACTGAAAAATTTGCGGGTCTGTCGAGAAGGTGGCGCGAGCACGAGCAAAGCAGGAAACGCGCGCCCTGCGGCTGTGAGGAATGAACGCAGCGGCGCCAGCTAGCTGACTCGTCGCCCTAGGCAAGAGAGGTGTGAAAGTGAAACAAACTTACAAGTTAGATAGCTCTTCATGTGTCTAAACATGTCTTCATTTTTTTTATTTCATTTTCATTTCTGATTTTCTTTCGCCCGTCCAAATGTAGTTAGTCCGAAAATTCTAAGTAAACCGTACAAAATACTAGACATTGACACGAATATTTTCTCTCTACCCATCCATCTTTCATCAAGCAGTTGCCAGGTTCAAAATTTTCCATTGAGTAAAACATAGAGTACTGCTCCAGCTGAGCACACACCACTCATGGTTCCCGTTTGCGTGTTACCTCAAGCATCATAATTCGGACTTCCTAACAACTAAGTGAAAACCTGCCATAGCGTTGAATATCGACCAAAAACAAGGTTTAATTCACAAACATAGAATGGAAAATTGATCGAGGTACACTTAAACCCTGCTTGGCAGAGCTCTCTGTGGATTTCCTAGACCTGGTCCTAGCTCTAGGAAATCCTGTATCTACAATATTGTTACAAGAGAAGTTACCATTCAGATGCCAACAGAACAGTCATGGTTGGATAATAGAGGACGCTCTGTATCGACTAATTGTGGATGTCCCAGCAGAACACTTGAATCTTTTTAAATCAAATCCGTTGTTGGATTTGAATTCGCTGTCCCTTTCTGCGAAAGGAACCCTTGTTGTCTGAATCTTCCCTTGCAATACTCCTTTATTTCTGTGGTCTATGACCCCACTGGTTTTTCACTGCGTGTAAATTGGTAAAGTGACCTGGTTAATAGCTTATGGTGCCGCGACGAAACTGAAGGCCCCTGTGGAACAGCTGCCACATGGTGAAGCTGCTCGGCACGCGCTGACATCGAGGTTGTTGACCAAGTACCTTTACCAAGTTACACCGCCATACTGCTTTTGCTACAAAATATTCTCCTTGGAAATATTTGGGTATTCGAATGGGAAATCCACAACGGGTTGATGAAATAGTGTTCTCTCAAGGTAAACAAGAGGATGTGGCTTTGGAGGAAGCATGTATGTTGCGATCTCTGTTCATACAAAGGTTGGCGCATATTGTGGACAAGGAAGGGAAGGAAAGAAGAACACCAGAGGAGAGTTAGCCTTGGGTAGTAGGGAGTGCTTGGAAAAGCCTGAGTGGCTGTCAAGTCCCAACCTCTGTGTCCAGATAGACCACGCTACGCACGCCGGGTCGCTATCACCACGTGCCCTGCGGACGCTGTCTATGTCGGGCCCATCAGCACCATGTTCTCGCGAGGCCGCGACATCGTGCCGCACTCACCATCCTTGTGTACTGTGTGCTTCCCCACCTGTCAGCTCTCAATCCCACGCCCTCGTCCCTGTACGCCCCCTCCCTCCTTTTTCTTCTTTTGGGGACACGATCGCCCGCATGCCATCCCTAATGAGCGAATCCCCTCCCCTCTCTCTTATCCTCCCTCCGCTCGCTCGCGTAGGGAGGGCACCATGGCCGACTTTATTCCCACAGCATGAACCGTCAGTGTCTCCCATCCACGCCGTCTCCATTTCTAGTGCGCTGCGCCCCACCTCCGTTCGCCACTATAAGATGCCCTTGGCCCTTGCTCTTCTTCTTCATCCCCATCCCCTCAAATCCAAAGCAGAGCTACGAGATCCAGTCGTCATTGTGGAACTAAATTCATCAGTCAGAGGTGATTGTGTAATCTGAGAAGAAGAAGGGATCTGATTTTTGAAGAAGTTCAAGTCTACCGTTGGTTAGTTTGGTCTTAGGGTTCGCGATGTTCGACTTCTCAGTCTCCTGTTTCTGGATTTGTTGGACTTACGCCATGTTTTGGATAATTATTTTCTTGTTGTTTCTCCATTGCCCTCATCTATCTCGACTTCTGGATTAAGCCTTGGTTGTACTAGGTTGCTCTTAACCATGTATGTCTAAATTCCTGTGTGGTTTAGCGTTCGATGTCGTGTAATCTTTCGTGTAATTTCAGATCTACGAAGTGTAATCGTATTTCTCCCCTTCTGATTCACGTTTCTAATCTTGAGATGAGATTTTGTTTAAAGGGTAGAGCTGTAACACCCTCGGTGTTATCGCTTAAACAGCTTGCTAAGCTATGTCATGAGCCTCATGTTTATGTGTCAATGCATGTGATAAAGTGTGTAGATCAATTTTCATAACTCAAAACGATCAACAGAAATGCTAAACGAAAGTTGGTTCAATATTCGTGTTATATCACTTAAGGTTTAAAACTAATTTTTATTGAACAAAAATACTATAGAACATGTATGTGACACTTAAATAAAGTTGGAAATACAAACTTGGTAGATGACAATGCAACTTTAACTTTTGAAAAATTGATGTTGTTAACTAGTGTTTTGGGAGCTCTAAAATCAAACTTGACGTTAAGATATGCTCTTTTCGTTAAGTCGGCAAGCACTTGAACGATCATTAAAATACCATTTTTGGCTAATTATATTGAGCAAATTAGTTAAATGGTGCTTAAAATTATGCTCCCACGGGTTCGTATAAGGTATGGACTATGGCTTGAAGTATTTGTTGGTTGAGGTTAGCCAGGTTTAGATCTATTAAAAATTGCGACAAAAGAGTTAATGGTTACTTAGTCCTAACGGAAAACCTTAACGTTCTAAGTATAAAGGGTGGTAGACAATGCTATTTTGGCATTTAATTTCTAACAAAAATGTTTAAACACTAGGTCCATGTTTTTGTATTGTTGATTGCATCAAAGTGAGTACATGAGCAAATTAGTTGTGTTGGAGATCACGTTGCTCTCGTAAAAATTGCGCAAACTTCGTTAGAACGCGTTGCGGTCAGGTTTTGGCACTCCGTTCGTGAATCAGCGTCTGGCTTGACGAACCTATTTTGGCGTGTCTCTATCTCTCTCGGTAGTTCATCTAAGTTTGCGTTTGATGCTCCTTGGGATAGCCTTTAGGACCCTCTTTAGCCTTGGCAAATTGGTTTGGTCTCAACCGAGCTGGGTTGGTTTTGGTCGGAGCTTTAAAATTCGTGCACAGCTTTAGTTCGGCCGTTCGGCCCTGTGGCCGTGGTCATCGCACCCTTTGCCCTGGTGCCGCTGCGTTCGGCCGTGCTGTGGTCGGCGGTGCTAGGAGCGTGAGGCGCAGGCATGCTGGTGCTAGCACGGAGTGCAGGCGTGCGTTGGAAATGGAGTGTAAGCGCAGGCATCCGGACGTCCAGGCGCAAGCATCCGGATGTGGGCGTCCGTCCGGACATCCGTGCGCTAGCACTGCCATTTTCATATTGGTGTTTAGTGTTAAACATGGTTCCTGTGAACTTATAGTGTGCTTTGAATAATTGTGAACCGATGACTCTTCAAAAAAAGGTATTGAAGCTGAAACCTATCACTCAAAATCACTTGTGCACATTCTTTTCAAAGGGACAAACTGGCTGCAGCTCTTCACTTAATCGTAGCGCTGGATTATTGCAAAGATGGGATTCTATAGTCGTGCAAATTGCTTGAAATGAGAGCGATGAAAAAAATTTCATTAAATGGATTGCCATTTGTATACCGTCTCAAACTCTAGTTTGGAACCTTGTAATAAGTTAAAATTTGGGTGTGTTTTGTTGATATGTGTGATTAGATAGTACTAGGAAATCCATTTTCTAAGTAGGCAAACAGAATTTTTGCAGGCGGGCAGTTTGTCTGTCCCTAGCACAATGTCTGTGATAATAAATTAATAACATGAGTCAAATTCACGCACTACTACAGATTTTATATTTACCGGCGGTGATAATAGGTTATCTCCACAAGTGAAAGTAACTAACAGCGCACTAGGGCCTATCCCCCCCCCCCCCCCCCCCAACCCCACACACACACTGTAGTTGCGGTGTTCGTTATGATTACCTGCCTTGAAACACACCTGGTCGTACGGCATACAAGAACTCTTTTTTTTGTTGAGTCTCACCATACAAGTAGGCAGCAACAAATCAGATCTTAGGCCTTATTTAGATTGGGGTTAGGAATCAGTATTCGGCACTGTAGCACTTTCGTTTATATTTGACAATTATTGTCCAATCATGGCCTAACTAGGCTCAAAAGATTCGTCTCGTAATTTACAATCAAACTGTGTAATTAGTTATTTTTTTATCTACATTTAATACTTCATGCATGTGTCCAAAAATTTGATGTGAGAGAAAGAGAGTGAAAAAACTTGCAATCTAAACAAGGCGTACAAAAGCTCACAGATGGCAGTCAGTCACGTACCTACTGATGCACGAGCATTTCCACCTCTGCCTCCACTAGGTCCAGTTCGCCCCCACAAGATGCAGCCCAAATACCGGCATGTGAGAGGGACAAAGAGAGAGACAGAAGGGTGTTTTGGGTGGCGGTTGAGTGAAGAGAAAGATGCACTGTGCTCAGGGACGGACCCACAGGGTATGCAGGGTGGGCCACCGCATACCCTGGGGTCTGCCAGTCATAGAGGTAGGTAGAAATTTTCAATGTAAAAAAAATAAAAAAGGAAACGATCGGCGCTTTGGCTTCCGTCCTGGACTCTTGGTTCCGCGATCTCGCTAGCACCTAGCAGGCGCGGACTCCGCGGACGGAGTAACTGCTGGGCGGCGCTGTGACACATCTCGAATTCTCGATCGAGGACGAGGAGAACTGGAGAAGCCGAGAAGACGACTAGACGGGAGAGTTGGAGACGGCGACGGCCGACGGCGATCTGCGGGATTTCCTGGCCGCGAGTCCGCGACGATCTGCTCCTACCTGGCTCCTTCAGGGCGACGCCGCGACGATCCGGCGAGGTGGCGACGGCGATCTGCTCGGCTCCTCAGGGCGATGCGCGAGGTCCAGAACTCCAGCAAGTTCATCAGCACCAGTCGGTAAGTTCCAAAGTCCAAACATGTGGCAACTGCGAGCATTGAAAGGGTATTTTCTGCATTGGTTATAGTGAAAACAAAATCAAGGAATAAGCTAGGTGATATTGTTCTGGATGATGTCTACAAACATTTATTGAGCGGGATATTTTCTTTCAAGTTGATGAAGATGATATAATTGAGACATTCATGTCGTTGAGAAAGCGACGGATCAACAAGTAATATTGTAAGTCTCTTATACGGCTATATTTTAAAGTATTTTTTATTTCATTTGAACAATTTATATGGTTTTAGAATATGGTTGGTTTTA
The DNA here is from genome assembly GCF_019320115.1 of Miscanthus floridulus. Lineage (NCBI taxonomy): Eukaryota > Viridiplantae > Streptophyta > Magnoliopsida > Poales > Poaceae > Miscanthus > Miscanthus floridulus. Next base: position 127,735 of record NW_027097136.1, on the reverse strand, counting down.
CCAAATGAGAATATGGTTTTACCAAATTATATATGGTCTATCAAATTGCATAAGAAATTTTTTTGCTGCGCATACCTAGAGGTAAAAACCTAGGTCCGTCACTGACTGTGCTAATGAGTTAGATTTTAATGGGCCAGGGGATTTTTTCAGAAGCAGGGCCTTAAGATACATCTTATGATTTAAGAATACACATGATGACACGGATGCAGAGAATTTCATTTTCAAACACAAACGAGTACAAGGTGACTACAATAACGACCGATACATATACATATACAGATACAGTCCCTTACAGCAAACAAACAACACTGACGAACTGTGCAGATATTGGCATTTATTGTCTGGCATGCACGAAGACCAGTCTAAACAACTGCATAAAGCACCTTCTGGAGGTTATTAATCGGATCCAGTAGTCTCAAAAACCTACACAAGGTTAAATTATACACATGATTAATCAAGGGAATGCGTAGAAGTTAGGAAATCTAAAGTTTCAGGGCTAGTTTAGAATGCAGGAATTTCACAAGAATTGTGCAGGAATTTTACAGGAATGAGTTCATTTTCACAGAAAAAACACAGGAACTAGAAAAAATACTACGTTCCAAACATGGCCTGAACAGTAAATACACATTCCTATATCTTAATATGTCACAATATATCTTACTTACACTGTAAATCAAGGTAGTATGCCCTATACATCTGGAGTTTCAGCTATAAAATCAAGGGAATAAATGTATGCATATATAAGAGCATCTCCAAAACTCTCTTAAACTCACTCTCTAAATTATCATTTCGAGTCATTAGAATAAAAATCATGTTCTATATCTTTCCACCATCAAGCTTCTGTATATATATTGTGTGCACTCTAGAGAGGCACCCTCCCTCTCCATCTATAGCTAGCCAGAAATCTAGAATAGAGGATGACTATAGTTCGACACCTAATTAGAGAAGTTGTTGGAGTGTATTTTTGTTTTCACCAAAATCTCTATCCATATCCATTAGGAAGACTATAGAGGTACTATTTGAGCTGTTCGTATGAATAATCCAGTATTTTACTTACACTAGGTCTAGTAGGCTTCACTGCAGCGAAATAAATAGGCATGTATTTTGAGCTCTGAGATCCTGGTACCGTCTTTCCATACAACTGCTGTGCGTTTGACAGTACCCATTGCCATAGTAAGTTCTCCTGTCCCTCCAACAATGCTCCACTCACCATTGATTTGGGAAGTCCCCTGTATTTGGAGAGTGGACCCATTGAACCTGTGTTGCGCACAAAATGATTACATGATTTGTTATGTATAGTAACTTTTCTCATCAATCACTACCGGAGACTGTGTAGTTACCGAGTGCCCCGACAATTACCGAGTGTCAAAAGTCGGGGCACTCGGAAAACATTACTTACCGAGTGCCAACACTCGGAAAACACAAACACCCGGTAGTAGACCGCTTTACCGAGTCCGCACACTCGGTAACTTCAGACACTCGGTAAAACTACAATTTTACCGAAGGGGCACACTCGGTAAAAACAGACACTCGGTATTGAGGTGCCACGTCACCGTATACCAACCGTGCGCCAAACGGCATCACGGCATGACATGTTTACCGAGTGTAGAAGTATTTGCACTCAGTAATAATAAAGTTTTACCGAGTGTAAGTGCACAACACTCGGCAAACACTATATTTACCGAGTGTATTGGCGCAACACTCGGTAAAATCCAACCAAATTTCTTGTTTTTCCCTTCATTCTTTTTCCTCTATCCACATATGATATTTAGTACTCCATTCCAAAATATGGTGTTTATTTCGATTTATTTACTATATTTCATAAAATTTTCATTCTTTATGATAATTAGGTACATATCGTGTAAATTTAATTGTAATAATTAAAATCGAACTCGATAAATCACGAGATTGGAAGAATTAACATTGAAGCATACATCTATGTTATAGAAAAATTTTCATAACGTTTCGGAAGTATTTTTACATTCGACGCTGCCGAACCGGTACATCTCCCAAAGAGACGCTAAACATTCACAATGACGAGTAGGATTTCTTTTAAGAGTGAAATTCAACATTATGATTTGAACTTGGAATTTTTTAGATAGTAAATAGATGACATGAAATAGTTCATGTGAAAGTTTGGTGAATTTTAGGATTAAATTGGCATTTTTTCATTTTTGTTTTGCATGAAATAATGGATACTTTTACCGAGTGTGACCTCAAACACTCGGTAAAGGTTAGCCACGGCCCACCTGTATGTTTACCGAGTGCCGTAGATCTGGGCACTCGGTAAACATGTACCAGGCCCACATGTTATTGGGCTGCGGTGCTTCTGTTTACCGAGTGCCGTAGATCTGGGCACTCGGTAAACATGTACCAGGCCCACATGTAATTGGGCTGCGGTGCTTGAGTTTACCGAGTGCCGTATATCTAGGCACTCGGTAAACAGAGGCATTCACTTAGCCGTTTCTCCCTCAAATCATGCAGACACACACACACCGCACGCCCGCGCATCCCCGCCGCACCGCCGCCGTCCCCCGCGCCGGCGCCTCCCCGCCGTCCCCCGCACTTGCGCCCGCGCCTCCCCGCGCCCGCGCGCTCCACGCCGACGCCGGCGCCTCCCCACCGCCGCGGCCGCCTCCTCCCCTCCACGCCGTCGCCTCCTCCCCTCCACGCCGTCGCAGAACCGGCGCGCGCGGTGGAAGACGAAGCAGCTGGAGAAGGACTACGACGCGCTGAAGCGCCAGCTCGACGCCGTCAAGGCCGACAACGACGCCCTCCTCTCCCACAACAAGAAGCTCCAGGCCGACAACGACGCCCTCCTCCCCTCCACCACCGCCGCCACCGGGCGGTCCCCCACAGCCGCCGCCACCGGGAAAGGAAGGGCTGCAACCTCATCCATTGCCGAGGTTTGTTGCTAATCTAACTTCTCATATTGCAATTTCAGTTTTTCATGCATACCGGTAAATGCCAATTTTCATATGTTTGCTGCTTTGGTGTTAATTGTTGTATATGAATTTGCAACCCGAGCTTGAAACCTATATTCATGTTATACTCCATGTCCCCACCATGTTATAAAATGCTTTTAGTGTGAGATGTGTTTTAGCCAATGGGGTTCCTATATCCTCTAAAATTGGTCATCGACACATCCTTTTTACCCTGACTGAAACGCCATCTAATTCATTGTGGTCACTCATTTTTGGTCAACTTATTCCTCAGTCAGTGAATATTTAGCAGAACTGAATAAATTCAATGATTCAAGTATTCAACTAGTAATTTGACATGGATTCAACGTAATATTGAAGGCCGTGTCAATTTTTTCTATTTTCAACACATCAAATTGCTCCACTAGTCTGCAGTCTGCAGGATATCATACTAATTTGATGCTGACTCGTAAGTCACTAACCCAGCAGTTTCTGTTTGGTAACTTGATGGCAAATTAACAAACCTCACCAGGTTCATAAAAGCAAAATAGAACATATAGGTAAATGGAGGAAACCGCCTTTTGGATTTCGGTTTCAGTTATTTTGCTTTAGAGATGAGCTATGAGATACTACCAACTCGAGAATTGTGGATGCATATTCTATTTGATTGGGGACCAATAATACTTATATGAAAAAGAGCGCTGTTAGAAAACGGCTGTTGCCGATCTTCATGGCTAGGATAGTAAAATCAGCACAGCCGAATGAAGTGTGTTAGCCAGGCAGAATCCATCTCCAGAAAATCACTTATGATATTCTTTTAGAGAAGTTTAATATATTTACCTTTAGTTTGACCAAATGATTAAATGGTGATGTTACTGTAATCACATAAGTACTTGGCTGTGCAAGAACACTTTTCCAGTTTTCCATCGAGATATGGGGACAAACTGTGGGATGATGTGCTTGTTTTTGCAATCACCTATGGGCCGTGCAGTGCAGCACCCTGTTGCAGACAATGCACAATTCGATTTGCCGCTGCTGCCCTTGCTATCACGTGTCCTAGCTGGCGAGAGCTGCAGAGTAGGCGAGTGGGTCATTGCCTAAGCAATATATGTGCCATTTTTTTTTACCATCTGCCTAAGGATACCGTCTCGTCACCATATCTTTGATATCTAAATTCAAAATTAAGCAATATATATGTGCCATTTTTTATCATCTGATGAGGTCTTCATGAGGGTGAACTTCGATAAGCAATTTGGCCTAATATTGCTGCTGACTTGAACAATAAAAAAACATGTTGCTAGCTGCATCCATGATGCAGTTGCTCTATCCGATCCATCCATCCGTTCATCGTCCATTGCCCTTGACCGAAAGCCTGCGTGCTGGTACCATGCTCCAGCACTATAGTATAGAGCTCACAGCTAGCTATAGTTCTCCTTCATGCACTTGCATATGGTGCGTGCTTTGTGTGGTGGAGTGCGTGGCATCCATTTAGCGGCCTTTCAACCTTAGGTAAAATCTCATCATCCAATCTAGCAAACATCTTCTATGTGAATCGACCAAGAACATGAATGTCTCTTTATCATCTCATATGGTTTTTCTCTAGCACTACTACTCTATTGCTCTAAACTGCAATATCGTCTATATGTTAGGATGGATGACCGTCAGTGGATGTACACGGGCTATCAGAAGAGGGGTCAATACACAAATGAATGGATTGAGAAGGCCAATGATTTCATGACGAAGGCATTTGCAAACGGACGGCGACATGCCTGGTGTCCCTGTAGGAAGTGTAAGAACAAGGCAATGAAAACATATGAGGAGATGACTAAAGATTTACTTATTTTGCATCTCTTTTATACATGTATGATACATTTACTTATGTATGGTAAACTGCAATATCTTCTATGTTGTTTTTTTTTGGGATTTCTAAATATCTTCTAGCAGTTTTTTGTTTGTGTTATCTTCCACTTTTGTATGGTGGTGATGTTTGTTGAGATTCGTGCTCAGTCCAGTAACTTTTCTCCTTTGCTTTTCTGTTCTGTGTGCCGTTGCTGCTTTTGTATATCTACTATCTAAAAACATTGTCCCGCTGCGTCATTTCAATTTTTTGTTCTCGGTGTTGTTAGACGGTGGGCGTGGCCTTGCCGGCGGCGGCGGCCGCGTGCAGCCGGCTGTCCTAGGTGCCCGGTCCTCCCTGCTCCGCTCGCCTCGACGGACTGCTCTCGCGCTCTCCCTCCCCGCGCCGCAGTTGTGTCTCTGTCGCTGCCGCGGTCACCCTCGCTCGCCGCCCTTCGTCCGCCCGCAGGTGAGTCTTCTTCTCTCCCTCCCTCCTCCTCTATGGCATCTGTCTCCCCCAAACGGCGGTGGGCGTGGTGGGCGTCGATTGCGCGGCCAATAGGCGGCGCTGCGAGCGCGTCGCGGAGCAGTGGCGCGGCTGTGGGCGCAAGCAGCGAAGCGATGTGGTGGAGCGAGGTTGTCTGCGCATGCGCCCGGCGGCGCGCGGAGGCGACGGCGGCGTCGAGGGCCGTGACGGCGGCCGGGGCGAGTCACTGCCACACGGCGGGCACTGGCGTCGGCATGGCGGGGATTGGATTGGAATTAGATTTGACTGGGCATGGGGGCCAAGTGTAAAAATGAGAGTAGTAGTTTATTGCTCGAGGTTCAGTGTTTCAGTATACCCTGATTTGTTTGTTGCTGATGTTGATGGTTGCTATCCTTGCTGATAATCTGTCTTCTTCAGGGCAACATAGGAGGCATCTCCTTCAGAGTGGTTGGAGTGTTTTTGTTAGTTCCAAAAGGCTTGTTGCTGGAGACGCCTTCATTTTCCTCACGTCTGTTGTGTTTCCTGCCTACCCAGCATGAAAGCAATTTATGATCTGTGGTTTAGTTATAGTATTCTTTTTTCAGTTATTTTGTTTTGTTCAAGTTCAGGTTAATTTTAGTGTTGCCTATTTTCATTTGAAGATCAGTTGAAGTGCAGTAGAATTTATTTCCAGTCTTACTTTAGGTTCAGTTCAATTTCAGATTTCAGTTAGTCTATCAAACAAATATTTAGTTTTGCCATCAAACAAATCTTTGTTTGACCATTAGATGATTTGCAGTTTGGCCATTCAGTTATATGTAGCAGGCCTTCAATGTTCATTGTTTCAGATTCAGTTTTCCTTCAATGTTCATTGTTTCAGATATTATGTACTGTATTTTTTTCTATGATTTTTCAGTTTAAATGTTCATATTAGTTTATGTTTTTTCAGTTTAAATGTTCCTATTAGTCTCTGTTTGGCGGCACTAGTTCCAGTGTTGTGCATGTAGGCTCCATGCTTTTGTGCAGGGCTGCATAAAATGCATGTATCCTGACTTTTAATTTCTGAAAAACTTTTGTTCCGTACATACATACATATATATACAGCCCATGCTTGTTTTATTATTATGGTTTTTGATTTGACTGGTCGAAGGGCTGAGAATTTGTAGTGCATTGCATGTAGGCTCCATGCTTGGTTGACGCGTCGACGGCAGGTTGGCAAGTAGCAATCCAGCGCTCTGTTTTGTTGTTTGGGCGGCACAGCTGCTCATCTTCATTCGTTTTCATTCTTGTTCGGCTTTGGACGCGGGCTTTGTTTGGGGTCTTGCGGCAGATTTGGTCGTTTTTGGCGATTGGTTTGTGGACTTGCTCAGTGATTGTGGTTTGGCGGCGCAACTGTTGATTTAATTTTGTCGGTAGTCTGGTTTGGCTCCAGAAGAGTTTTTGCCGTGAGTTTTTCTTCATTGTTTCAGATTTCAGTACTGTAGTTTTTCAATTTTCAGTTTTGAAGGACGCTGGTGCTGCTTCTCCGGGAGTCCTGTTCCGCACTCATCGGCAGGACGCTGCTCCTGGTTCTCCGAGAAACTCTGTTGCCTCACCCTCGGCGAGATCTGTCCTGTGCTTGTCTTATGACCATCCAGAGCCCAAACATTGGCCTGCTATGCGTTTGTGCTTCTACAGGGATTCATAGTTGTGTTGGTTATGGATGGCAGAATAGGGAAAATGAGATTGGGATGAGAATTACGACGATTTTTGTTTGGGAGATTCAGATTGTTTTTATTTGTGGTTTCAGTGCCCATTTTTGAGTGTCTTGTCCAGTTTCAGGCGTTATGTTATGCTGATTGGCCAGTTCAGTTTCATTATGTCATCTTAATTTTATATTCATTAAAAGTTTTTTTTATTTTCTTTGAATGTATAACTTTCTCTCAATCTAATTTCAGTCTTAGTAATATATGTAGAGTGTATCTTTAGATTGCAGTTTACTTTTAGTCTCTAATGGAGAAAAAAAAAGAGTCTGATTAAGTGTTGCAACTTTCAGATTGTAGAAAGTATCTGATATTTTCTTGTGATGGTATGTGTTTTATCTAAGTAGGCTGATCCCATCTCCGTTTTTTCAATTCAGGACTTGTTGGTAAATTGGACTTCACTGTCAGGCACCTATTTTCATCAGTCCAGATATTTCCAAACTCATTCTCTGGATTCTCAAGTGGCCAGCCTTCAATTAGTCCTTTGACTCGTCAGGTTAGTCATTGATGGAAATATGGAATTACCATTTTCATTGTTGATGACTTTTAGTCCATTTTGTGCTCTTTGTTTCCATGTTTCACTGAATTGGCACTAGTCTGATTACATCTATTTGTCATTATCTTTAGTTCTCTGGTTTCCCACTCTGTCCAACAATTAGGCCTGGAGATTTGGTGACTAGTTTGCAACTGTCCCTCCCCTTCTTTTGTTTTCAGTGTGTGGCTTCTACTGCACCGGTTAACTCAGTGTTGGAGTCGCATGTTCTTCTTGTTGCGACAATGTTCTTTTCAGAGGCTAGCTTGGATTTCTAGGCGTAGATTCCAGTTCAATCGATGGAGTTTGGTTGTAGTCAAGCAAGAAACCTAGAACAGTATAAGTGGTACTTGATTGCATTTCATTTTATTGAAGCAAAGCTGTAGGTCGATCAACCTGGTGGATCTACAGCTCCCAACTAGATAGAGAAAAATCAAGGATTTGTGAAGATAAATTTCTTGTTGTTTTTTGTACTTATATAGTTGCCGAGGAATGATTTTGCTACCTAAATTATTTTCTGTCAACAGACCTTTTGTTTTTTACAAATTTGATGCCCTTTATTCTAGTTGTACCGTAGCTTTTTAGATAAACTGCAGCTGCATTTATCTAAAAATATGTTTGTTTTCCTTTTCTTAAAGCCCCACGGTCTGTCGTATGTTGATCTGCCAGATTTAGTTAGATTTGCTGCATTTGTATATTTGATTGAATCAATTTCAACTTTTTTCGTAGTTTTCAGTATTTGGTCATTTCTTGCTAGATCATGGTTAAAGCTGATTGCCTGCGTCTGAACATCTTGTCCCCATTACAATGTGTATTCAGTACTGTTCAGATTTTAAATCATGTTCCTGTAGGTTCAACTCCTAGGGAGACATAGAGTTCTGGGTTCTTGAATCCTCGCACCCCTGCATTTGGAGCCCAGGGACGAGTTTTTGGTCCTATTTGCCTCCCCATTTTGGTTTCAGTAGTCTAAACTTTAGGAGCTGATCCTTAGAATTTGACCCAAAACAATCAACAATGATATATGTATCTAGAATTTCTGTCTGTAGTATGTTGATATGTCAGATTAAGATTTGCTTCATCTGTATATCTGAATCATTTTCAGCTATTTTTCGTAGGTTTCAGTATTTCTTGCTTGATCATGGTTAAACTATGCGCACGTAGTTCAGAGGTGCAGCCGCAGTACATGCTTGATCACTCTATTTTGATGCAAAATGCCAAGTTAGAGTACCAAAAATAATGATGAGTTTAGAAGAGGTAATAAAGCGTAGGGGCAGAAGCTTGCCTTGCTGTTCGGCAGTAGCTTGTGATGCTGCACTAGAAGATTAGAGGAACGCAGGGCTAAAAGATAAGTGGCTGACAGTATGTTCAGAGATCATCTTGAAGAACAGAACCGGCCCTGTTGCACTAAGTTTCCAAAAAGAGAAGCAAGGTTCGTTGTAAAAGTGGTTGAGGAGCAGAGTTGTTCAGTCCTGATACTTGCAATGCGTGGACTTGATTTAGTTCAGCCATACAGATTTTTTTAGTGCAAAGCAAAATTGAGAACTTTAGTAAAGAGTGGAGGTATTTGTGCAGCCTGACGAAGTTCAGCAACGATGATTTTAAAAAAATACAAGACAAGGAGATGCCAAATGGTGGATAGATGATCACAGGGCAGTGTATGACTTTTTTGTTTGAATGAGAAGCTTGCGGCAAGTAGCGCCGGTTATACAGCCCTTGATATAAGCAAGCAGTACAGTTCTGCGTCCACTACAGAGATGCAATGTAATATCGTTTGTGATGATTAGAGCTAAGGCTGTAAACCACCGCCGAAAGCAGCAAGGCTTGGACATTGATAGTGTTCAGTCATGTAAACTTTCAGTATATGTGCCCCCCAAATTGCAGTAACTCTGCAGGTCTAATTTGTGATGCAGAGAGATCAGTAGAATAGCAGCTGCATGCGGCATCATTTTCTTAGTATTTATTATTTTATATCCAAGTATTAAGTTGTGCTTATTTGATTCATTTTCTGTTAAAGCCCCACGGCTAACTGAATCAAGCAAATGGTTTTCGTGCAAGTCAACTTTAGTTACTGGATTGAATAACAATGAATACCAGATAACCATGTCAAAGGTTATTTGAAACCACATTTTAAACTAAGTGGCCGAGCTGGGATTTTAAACCAGGTTGTGTTCCAGGGTTCAGTGAATCTGCATATCTGTATATATGGCAGAGCTGGGATATTTTTTTACCTTGCTTTGATGATTTTCTCCTGGCTTTTGTAATGTTGATGCCTGTGTTTGGATCCCTGTTCTTGGTGACCCAATTGGATGCATTGAACCTGCATATCTTGATGTCTGTGTTTTGAAAATTGTAATGTTTTTGTTCTATTAGTAATTTTGTACCAAAATTATATGCAGATCTAGGCAAAAAAACAAATTTCAGATGAAGGTGCTTTTGGGGTGGACTTGCTTGATTGTTTACCTGCGTTGCATCTTGTTATTTTATTTTTGATCTGGGTGTTAAATTCAAGTTTGGTTTTGCTTTTGCTTGGGTCCTCATCGTCTTTTCAGGATCTGCTACGCCGCCGCGGCGGTGGCCATCTACGGTGTCGCGCTTTTTGTTTTTGTTACGGCGCCGTTTTTTTTTCTTTCTTCTCCATCAAGGTTGCTTTATCTGTGTTATCATTTGGCTGAGATTTTGCCATATCACTTTTTCAGGAAGTGGAAGATAACTACCCTGAAAATCTTCCATATTTTTATGACGTACAGGTGTTTTTTTTTGTGCTTTTGTTGTACAAGGTGATGTGGCAACTTATGATTTGTTGAAAAAGTGGAAGAAAACAAACTGAAAAATCTTCCACAAGATGGGTAGTCAGTCCCTTTACGTAAGGCATCCATCATCAGAGACCACAAAACCGAGTCAATAATTGTGTTTGTAGCGTCTAACGCACTAGTACTACTAACCCACTGCAACGACTGACAATTTTAATGATTATTAGCAAAAAAAAAACATATTGCTAGACTTGACTTGCGGCATGCAGGCCCGCAACATGGTCTTATCCTTTCTTATCTCCAACCACCCAAATGCGACATTCCAGTTCTTCTACACCTCAGTGGCAGGGGCTTTTTCACTATTTTTGCACCATACATAGGGGGTTTGGATTCAGTGAATAAAGTTCAGTTCTTGTCGGATGTTAACTAGGAGTAAGAAACATGAGCTAATTATAAAACTAATTACATAGATGGAGAATAATAATTTGCGAGACGAATCTATTAAGCCTAATTAATCCATCATTAGCATATGTTTACGGTAGCACCACATTATCAATTATGGACTAATTAGGCTTAATAGATTTGTCTCGCAAATTTGTCTTAATGTGTGCAATTAGTTTTGTAACTAGTCTATCACCCTCATCAAGGTGGTGTCAAAATATAACCCCTTGTGTTAGGTAGACTTCTTTTAGAAAAATTGGAATGAAAGTTGCTGCTATTCATTTTTGTATAGCTATATATACGATAATGATACGATGAGAGCATCCATCCGTCCGGATGCTAGCTTCCTAGGTCTGCGCAGCGAACTGGCCCAACAGGCCTGCTCACCTCTACGTCTTCCCCATCTCTCCACTCTCTACTGCACACTGCATCGAAAATTTTCCCACTCGTCTCGCTCGTCGCTGCGTCCCCGCCCCCGCCCCATTCCGCCTCGCTTTGCCGCACCCCATCCCCTGCCGCGCCCCCATTCCTCGGCACCCCGCCGCGCCCCATTCTCCGCCAGGCCCTAGTCTGCTTCACCCGTCGTGGCCACGGTGTTCACCGCGCCACCAGGAGGAGGTCGCCGCCGGTCGGGACATTGTCTCCCGCCGCCGGCTGAAGACACCATGGCAGGAATGGGAGGCCTACGCCTGCACCAAGATGTACGCTAGGCCGTTGTTCTCAACGTCCCTTGAACCGAGCTTACCGCAGTTCACCATCAGGAATGTCGTTGCCGCTGACAACGCCGTGTTTTAGGTGTTTCATACGTATGGTTCAAGTGTTTCATCTAAATATTGCAAAATTATATCTGGATGTTGCATATGTTGCAATTGCTATAAACGCATGTTGCATGCACATGTTTCAAGTTTTCAGGTGCTTCGGACGTATATTTCAAGTGTTTCATCTAGATGTTGTAAAAGTAAATCTGGATGTTGCATATGTTGCTATGGCTATACACACATGTTTCAAACTTTATGTTTTAAGTGTTTTAGGTGTTTGAGACGTATGTTGCAAGTGTATGTTACAAATGTTTTAGCTGTTTCGGACGTATTTTGCAAATATTTCATCTGGATGTTTCAAAAGTTGATCTAGTGTTGCACATATTGCAATGGCGCCGGTGGCTGACCGATGGGGACGCGGCGGGACTTGGTGCGGACCCCGATGGAGGAGCAGCAATGGAGGGACGCGAAGAAGGCAGCACGCCACAGCAGCTTGCCACAGTCGCCTGCTGTAGCTGTAGGGTGCCGCAGTGGGTCACCATGTGGGCGCCTGACGATGGCTGACGCCCGCTCGCTCTGCCACAGCGGAAGGCGAAGGGGACGCACTACAGCGAGGAGGTGGAGGAAGTTGAGGCGGTAGGGACAAATGATAGAGGACGAGGAATCAACACGGCGGATAGGGCGCGCCGCAAGGACAGGGTCGTGTCGTGGGACGAGTGCGCAGCATCGGGGCGCATGCTCCTATATTGCGGGAGGAAGGTGCGTGGAGGGTACAGCTTCCATGGAGAAAGATGCAGGACATGAGAGTTTAGCTCGTTTGAATTGAACGGCTGGAAGCTGCGTCCGGACGCATCCAAAGTCCGGACGTCCGGCGGTAGCAGCATCGATATATATATTATTGGATATAAAACCTACAAGGGTACATCAGCTTTGCTTGTACAGCTCCATACACTTACAGGAAACAGAGAAACCTCAGGTGCTCTAAAGAGGCAGTGGGCCTAATCTGTCCAGCCTTGACTTGTCAGAAAAAAAAAACATGTGCTGCGCCTGCCCATAGACCAGAGGACCCAACTCGGGCCTCGTGGTCGAAACACTGACACCAAGCTCAGTTTTTTTTTTCTTTTTTTTGATTTTGATGAGATATGTACAAATTTCAGTTCCCGGCTCTGTTAGGGCTAGGCAAAAATTCACCGACACCAGTTTACCGCACCCAAAACACCAATTCTTGCAGTTTTTACAGTGTTTGATGATTGGTGTTCTTTTTGGATTGTGCGATTGTTGGAGTTTTCAAGTCAGAGGGGAACCAAACAAGCGATATCTCCGATCAATACTAGGCTCATAACTGAAGCCCATCGCTGATTTGTTCTTGACTTTTGATGCCTTGCTTGCTTGGTTGTATGTTAATTGTTTGCTCAATTGCCTCTTTGGATTGGACCATCTGTTGTTACTGACACGGCTTCGTCCATGTGTGGGGTCATTTCGCACGCAAGACATGACTCAGTGTTTAAGAAATGCTAACCGAAAACTTTCTTATATGTATTATTTAGAATAAAGTGTATCGCTGTATCATCCCAGTCCTTAAACTCACAAATCGACCGTTCGAGTCCTCAAACTTGTTCATCTGTGTCATCCCAGTCCCTAAACTCTCAAATCGTTTGTTTAGATCCTCAAACTTGTTCGGCTATATCATCTAGGTCCCTAAACTTGTAAATCACCCATTTAGATCCTCAAACTTATTCAGTTGTGTCATCTCGGTAACTAAATATTGTAAACTTGTAAATTCAATATATATTTATAGAACTGTCCAAAAATTATAAATCTAATTTTGTTAGACTCATGGTAATATGTACTTTAAACTAGAATAAAAGAAATCCCCATGTATTTTCTATTTTCAACTCTATAGTTCAATAACTAAATAGGCACATACATTTTTAGGATTTTTAAAAATATACGTGACTATTTAGTCATTTAACTACAGAATTAAGAATAGAAAGTACATGATGATTTCTTTTACTCTAATTTAAAGTACAAGTTACCAAGAGTCTAATAAAATTATATTTATAATTTTTGGACAGTTCTATAAATATATATTGAATTTACAAGTTTACAACATTTATGGACCGGGATGACATAACTGAACAAGTTTGAGGACCTAAACAGGTGATTTGCATGTTTAGAGACCTAGATGATACAGTCGAATAAGTTTGAGGACCTAAACAAGTGATTTACGAGTTTAGGGACCGGAATGACACAGATGAACAAGTTTGAGGGCCTAAATGGTCGATTTACGAGTTTAGAGACCGGGATGACACAGCCGACCAAGTTCGAGGACCGCTAGTGGACTTTACTCTATTATTTATACACACATTAGCTCTACTTCTGTTTTTTGTTGTGCTGAGTTAAAATAAATTCGATTATGGCAGCTTCTAGAGACAAGATTAACCGAGTTTTTACTTCCAAGGATGCATATTGTTTTTCATATCGGTAATGCTATCCTCAGGACGTCTGTCTAGCCGGACGAACTGACCCGCCCGCGCAGCTCAGATGTGCCATAGACCGCACCCCCCATGCCGCACTCCGCCTTGCTGCTGCCGCCTTCACCACTGGCAACCATGCCTTGCCCAATCATGTCCGCGACCATGCCTGTAGCGCGCACTGCAACCTGCTTGGGCCTCCAATCAGCCTTCCTTCCACCAGATCCACTGCGGTCGGCGAGAGATCCGGTGGTGGCGCCGACTACGGGGCTATGTGTCCAGCATGGAGCTCAGTATACCAGCGGCCACGAAGGGGGTCTGCGCCAGCCTCACGGTAGGTGAAATCGATCTGGTCCATGGTGGCGACGTCACTGTTGCCTCCGGTGAACTCCACATGCCGATGAACCTCCATTCTCCCAAGCAACAAGGAGATGTTGCGCTGAAAGAGCAAGTTGCAAGCGTATATGTTTCAATTATTTCAGATGTCTCAAAGGCATGTTTCAAGTGTTTTATATGGATGTTGCAAAAGTAGACCGGGATGTTGCATATGTTGCATTGGCTATGCACTTATGTTACAAGCGTCTGTTCCAAATGTTTCATCTATTTTTTCAGATGTATGTTGCAAGTGTGTTTATATGGATGTTGCATATGTTTTCACACATATGTTGCATATGATTCATGTGGATGTTGCATATGTTTTGCAATGACTTTTTTTAAGTGTTTTCAGGTGTTTTTGCAAGTGTTTCAGACACATGTTTTAAGTGTTTCATTTATCTTTCAGCCGTATGATGCAAATATTTCATCTGGATGTTTTAAAAGTAGATCGGATGTTGCACATGATGCAATGGGCGCACCTGCCACAGCCACATACTGCAGCTACGTGAGAAGTGGAGGGGGCTCGAGCGGTCCCCGCGCGTGGTCTAGCGACGCGGGCCCCGCGTGGGAGCGTGAAAACGCAAGCGTGAGGCGCGTGCATGCTGGTGCTAGCACGGAGTGCAGGCGCACGCTGGAAATGTAGTGTAGGCGCAGGTGTCCGGACGTCCAGGCGCAAGCATCTGGACGTGGGCATCCGTCCGGACATCCGTGCGCTAGCACTGCCATTTTCATATTGGTGTTTAGTGTTAAACATGGTTCATGTGAACTTATAGTGTGCTTTGAATAATTGTGAACCGATGACTCTTCAACAAAAGGTATTGAAGCTGAAACCTTTCTATCACTCAAAATCACTAGTGCACATTCTTTTCAAAGGGACAAACTGGCTGCAGCTCTTCACTTAATTGTAGCGCTGGATTATTGCAAAGATAGGATTCTAGAGTCGTGCAAATTGCTTGAAATGAGCCCGATGAAAAAATTTTCATTAAATGGATTGCCATTTGTATACCGTCTCAAACTCTAGTTTGGAACATTGTAATAAGTTAAAATTTGGGTGTGTTTTGTTGATATGTGTGATTAGATAGTACTAGGAAATCCATTTTCTAAGTAGGCAAACATAATTTTTGTAGGCGGGCAGTTTGTCTGTCCCTAGCACAATGTCTGCGATAATAAATTAATAACATGAGTCAAATTCACGCACTACTACAGATTTTATATTTACCGGCGGTGATAATAGGTTATCTCCACAAGTGAAAGTAACTAACAGCGCACTAGGGCCTACTGCCCCCCCCCCCCCCCTTACTGTAGTTGCGGTGTTCGTCATGATTACCTGCCTTGAAACACACCTGGTCATACGCCATACAAGAACTCTCTTTTTTTTTTGAGTCTCACCATACAAGAACTAGGCAGCAACAAATCAGATCTTAGAAAGTACAAAAGCTCACAGATGGCAGTCAGTCACGCACCTACCTACTGATGCACGAGCATTTCCACCTCTGCCTCCACTAGGTCCAGTTCGCCCCCACAAGATGCAGCCCAAATACCGGCATGTGAGAGGGACAAAGAGAGAGACTGAAGGGTGTTTTGGGTGGCGGTTGAGTGAAGAGAAAGATGCACTGTGCTAATGAGTTAGATTTTAATGGGCCATGGGATTTTTTCAGAAGCAGGGCCTTAAGATACATCTTATGATTTAAGAATACACATGATGACACGGATGCAGAGAATTTCATTTTCAAATACAAACGAGTACAAGGTGACTACAATAACGACCGATACATATACAGATACAGTCCCTTACAGCAAACAAACAACACTGACGAACTGTGCAGATATTGGCATTTATTGTCTGGCATGCACGAAGACCAGTCTAAACAACTGCATAAAGCACCTTCTGGATGTTATTAATCGGATCCAGTAGTCTCAAAAACCTACACAAGGTTAAATTATATACATGATTAATCAAGGGAATGCGTAGAAGTTAGGAAATCTAAAGTTTCAGGGCCGGTTTAGAACGCAGGAATTTCACAGGAATTGCGCAGGAATTTTATAGGAATGAGTTCATTTTCACAGAAAAACACACAAGAACTGGAAAAAAATTACCGCGTTCCAAACATGGCCTGAACAGTAAATACACATTCCTATATCTTAATATGTCACAATATATTTTACTTACACTGTAAATCAAGGTAATATGCCCTATACATCTGGAGTTTCAGCTATAAAATCAAGGGAATAAATGTATGCATATATAAGAGCATCTCCAAAACTCTCTTAAACTCACTCTCTAAATTATCATTTCGAGTCATTAGAATAAAAATCACGTTCTATATCTTTCCACCATTGAGCTTCTGTATATATATTGTGTGCACTCTAGAGAGGCACCCTCCCTCTCCAAATTAGAGAAGTTGGACTATAGTTACACCTAATTAGAGAAGTTGTTGGAGTGTATTTTTGTTTTCACCAAAATCTCTATCCATATCCATTAGGAAGACTATAGAGGTACTATTTGAGTTGTTCGTATGAATAATCCAGTATTTTACTTACACTAGGTCTAGTAGGCTTCAATTCACTGCAGCGAAATAAATAGGCATGTATTTTGAGCTCTGAGATCCTGGTACCGTCTTTCCATACAACTGCTGTGCGTTTGACAGTACCCATTGCCATAGTAAGTTCTCCTGTCCCTCCAACAATGCTCCACTCACCATTGATTTGGGAAGTCCCCTGTATTTGGAGAGTGGACCCATTGAACCTGTGTTGCGCACAAAATGATTACGTGATTTGTTATGTATAGTAACTTTTCTCATCAATATATATCATGCGGTGAGAAAAATAATTACTTGTGTTAGTTTCAGCTAACCAGTCTAAACTTTTCTGATCAATATATATATACATCATGCGGTATGTTGACAGAAAGCGAAAAATACCATGAGTAGGCTTTTGTCTTGAAAAATGAGAATTGAACAAATGAATAACTGGTGGTCCTATGAACATATGCATCATCTTGAAAAAATAACTGCATGATGTTCTACTTGAGAGAGGTTGTGGAAGTACTATACAAAGTTGTGTGTACGTACTACTTACTAAACAATACATTCTCATGTTCTCACCTTTCATCCTCGAACACTAAGCCCAGGGAGTAGTGAAACACCCGGGCGGGAGAATCTGCTACTTGAACACTAGTGCCCTGGAGATGACCAACGATGTTTGCATCAGGAGTTGCCCCATCGGCTACAGGCCACGAGTAGACCTCGGTTTTGCCCATTATGTTTGACCCCTCTGTGGTCGTTACTCCGTTTTTGTCTGGTCCAGAATGATACACCTCCTTGTTTGTGTATAGAGTCATCTTAAGCTCAGAATGTAGAGGTAGCGCACAAGGAGTAATTGTGCAATAAGCCATGGGTAGTAAGGGACGGAGAGGGTGTGCTGTTTGGATCGGTCAGCTATGTTTTGCTCTTTACTTGTGTCTGAGAAATGAGGAAGGGGTGTGCTGTATTTATAGATAGAAGGAGTGAGGCAGTTGCACAGCTAGCCACAACACGTTGTTTCACATGTGTTTGGAGCTTGCCTTACCATGTGCTTGCCTGCTAGGATCATCAGGGATGGATGGGTCGATCCCCTCTTGCAGAACATTTAATTGAGGGGCATGGTAGGCAGTGGCGGAGGCAAAAAAAAAACAAAACAAGATATGGCAAAGTCAATATTACAGATAGTCTCAGCCCATGCCTAAGTCGCCTGCTTCAGGAAAGAGGTCACAGCCTCTGGGAAATAGGGCGAAGACATCAACCCATGCTTAAGTCGTCCGCGCACTGGGGCTTGGCGTGGCTCACGGGGCTCTCGACCTTGGGAGGCGGCAACCTACCAAGGGAGGGCGTGAGCGGGGTCATGTTTCTCGTGTATATTTCCCTAGAATTTGACAGATGCTCTCAACCTGACACGCAGGACGCAGGGCGCTAGGCCCTGTCGAGGCTCTGTCCCCTCGCGCCCCCGCTTGCTACATATCTTCAAATTGGCACTATATCAAAATTATTGCATCATCAACTATCGCCGTCTGATCCAAGTGCAACACCAACCATCACCGGTTGATTCAAGTGCATCAGCAATTCGCATCAATATATCATTTAACGTAGATTTGGTAGAGCAAGCATCTTGGTTATTAGGAGCTTATTAGGTATAGACATATGCAAGGTCAAGAACGTCAAGTAATTTTATTAAACACAATGGAAATAAGCACTTGACGCTGATAGTTTAAAAGGACATATTCGTCAGGGTTAATAGGACAGTACTAGAAGAAAGGAAATGAACATAGAAAATAAATAAAAAGTGTAGGCCTACTAGAGCAGCTACATTGGTATATGTCAGTAGTCTCAAAGGTCATCAATCTAATGCAATGCCACTAAGGATGAAAACGGAACGGAAATATCCCGAACCGAACCGCATCGTTTTCTATATTTAATCCGATCGAATCCGCATTTTCTTGTCCGACTTTACCGTTTTCGCTTTCGCATTTCAGATGTTTCGTATTTCAAATGTAAAAGTAGAAAACGGTTTAGATATTTTTTGACCGTTTTCTACTTTTCTACTTTTAATTTGAAATATTCCGAATTGAAAATTCGGTTTAAACCGAATTTGGCCAACTGCATAGGTCATACAGCCCAATTACAGGTTGTTCACCACGCACCTGCGTTCTTTCTACTGGTGGCCAGCTGCCCTCTCTTATAGACGGCGTCCAGCCTCATCTCTCTTCACCTCACGAAATGGTGCTAAATGTCAGAAAACCAGCAGCATCTACACGAAAGCCCACCTGGCCCATAGCCCATCAAGCTCATCGGTTTAACCCCCACCTGCAAAGTCAATCATTTGATAGTTTTTGCATCAGCCGAATAAATCTTTGTTACTCAAAAGAAAAATCTGAATAAATATTTAAAATAAAACACTACATCTATTCTAAAAAGATTAATAAAATTATTCTGACTCAGTTCGAGTTCATGTTTCTATAATATGCACTTGTTAATTATTATATGCACTTGAACTTGATCATGTATGCACTTAGTCATGCACTTGGTCTACGGGTCGGTATTCCGTATTGAGTTTTCGTATATCGATCGTGTTCGACATAAATCCACTCGAATTGGTTCGTTTTCGAAATTCTCGATAATTCGTAAGTTCGCGTTCGTTTTCGTGTCCGGTTTTACCGTTTTCGCTTTCGTTTTCGTATTTCAAATGTAAAAGTAGAAAACAATTTAGGAGTTTTTCGACCGTTTTCATCCTTAAATGCCACATAGGATTTTTTATGATGCGGAGGAGAAGAGAATGGCCCTACCAGTGATCCATCAAGAACATGTCGGAATTACTCATCAGCGTATGGTAAAATTTATTGCTACTAGTAGTACCCTGCTTGCTTGACTTTGCGTCTGTTAATTATAGGATGATTATTGGCCACACAATCAACTAGATGTGTTTGTTGATAATAAAACTGTAGGTTCGGTCTGGTGGAGCAACCATCTTGGTCAAGGTCGTCGAGGAATTAAGTATTTTACATTTTATCTACACTACACACGCATCAAACAACTGGCACTGCCGCACTGGCATTGGTAGGCACATGACCACATACATGCTAACGATCGAAATATTAGCGAATCAAGGAAGTCTGTGAGATTACCAGTAACTTAGTGAGAATTGAAATTGCCCTGAACAATACATTATTCATCATTAGTTGGGCCCATGTTGGCTTCTCGTTTGACTTAATTTCTGTTAATTGGCATCTTCATGAGTGAACTAGACGTTTGGCCACATGGCTAACAACAAACATCTCGAAATTGGCACCATATCAAATTCTGAAGCATCTTGGTTAGGTGCTCTACGCTGGAGAGTCTCTAGGTCGTCGTCCCATTTTATTGAGACATGAACCTCTAGTGTTGGACTCACTACTGCAGACGGGCTCTTTGCCGAGTGCTTAGGGCACTCGGCAAAGCCCCTATTGCACTCGGCAAAGGCTTTGCCGAGTGCCGCACTCGGCAAAGAGCAGTTGGCAAAGAACCCGTCGGTAAAGGTTTCTTTGCCGAGTGCCACATATCGGGCACTCGGTAAAGCCTTTGCCGAGTGTCACGTCAGCACTCGGCAAAAAAAATCCGACGTCAACTCTGACGGTCTCTTTGCCGAGTGCCACCTCAGCGGCACTCGGCAAAGAATTTTTTCTTTTTTTTTTGAAAATTCTTTGCCGAGTGCCATACTCTTGCACTCGGCAAAGAAATTTTTTCTTTTTTAAAAAAAAAAATCTTTGCTGAGTGTCATGGCTCTGACACTCGACAAAGCTGGGAAATTGGGTCTCTGCTTCCCAACTTTGCCGAGTGCCATGGTCACGGCACTCGTCAAAGCCCTCTTTGCCGAGTGTGGCACTCAGGCAAAGAGGGGAAAAATGCTATTTTTTGATTTTTTGCTTTCCATCAGCACAAACAAAGAAATCACATATATATCAACACACAGCATATGATATATCACATACACATCCATATTACATCACATACACATCCATAACCCATCACATACACATCCACCATCCATAATACATCACATACAAATCCATTGTCCATAATCCATCACATACATTCGCATCATCCATGACAATATCCATCACAATATATATATGTCTCTAGTAGTAGTCCAATATAAGGCTAAGTCTAACACAAGTCAATGCAACATGAAAAGAAACAAATAAACGGTACCTACTGTTAGCCTCCCCACCCAGAGTGTGAACTGCCACCTTGAGGAGAGCCAGTTGGCCACCCGGCCTGTGGAGAAGGGCCACCTTGAGGAGTCGGGTTCGAACCCGTCGACTGTGGCTACACAAAGGAGAAGCGAATTCATGAGTATCTACAGGAGGGCCGCACAAGCTAAAAGAATAAACAATCATATATACTCACCGGAGTTCCTACAGAAGGAGGAGGAGCCACAACTGGAGCGAGCAGCGACTGGGGCATGACCACACCTGGCAAGGCCTAAAGGCTCGCCATGAAGCTGAACATGTCCTGCAGCCTCTGCGCCTCGGCCGCCCTCTGGGCTTGTACAGCCTCCATCTCCAGCCGATGGGCCTCTGCCTGGGCCGCCTGCTGGGCCTCCAACCTCCGCAAGTCGGCCTGCAACATTCCATCCGCAATGTTTAAACAATGCAAAGGCAAGGTCGATGTGTACAAGCAATGAACGACGAATAAAACAGTACTAACCTGGAGTTCCACCATCTGCTGCTGTGAGCTCTGCTGCCGAGAGCGTATGGGGAGGGAGGAGATCGTGCTCCTTGCTCGAATCACGGCGAGGATGGGAACAGAGGCGGAGTCGACTATGCTGTCCGCCATCCAGTACCGGTCGTGCTGCTTCCCTCCTCCCAGCCTCATCAGGAGGTCTGTGTCCAGGGGCTGGGTGGCCGGATCAAAGTCCTCCCCATGGCGCTCGCGGGCCGCCGAGGTGTACTCGCTAAGCTTGCTGTGGACGCTCGCGTTGGTGTACGCCTCAGGCCCATCCGCCGGGTTGTAGGTGACTTCCAGGGCCGTCGCCTTGCCCTTGTGTGCCAGGGCATACGCCATGAACTCGTTGCATTCCTGGCCTAGTGCACCTGGGACTGCGAGGAAAACACAAAGATGATTACAAGTAATGAGAATTAAGCGTTAGAATAAATAAATAAAGATGAAAACACAAAGAAGATTACCCATGTCTGGGCGTACGAGCTGAGGCTTCGGTTGCCTTGGTGGTGAGGCGCCCCACCCATCTGCAGGCGATAGTCCCGACGGATGTTGTGCTTCTCCGCCCACTCCTCCGAGAGCCACCTGTCCACAATGGCCTCCCAGCAGAGGCGGTGCCTGGCGCACCAATCAGGACATTGCTGCATGCCATCAAGTTATTGATATGTCAGAAGATGAAATGAAGCCTACCTATTCTTCATGGAAGGAGTTAGTATTAATGTTTCGTACTTACCGAGAGGTACTGCTCCTTGGTGAGCGTCCTGGTCCTAGCATCGGCCTTCCTCACCACCTGACCAAGGACGTCGGCGCTGTAGTTGATGATGCACTAGAGCCGCATCTCGTGGTACAGGTCCAAGAGTCGGGACCTATAGACCTTGTCCTACACTCGCGCCGCCCGGTCCTCAAACCCTTCGTCGCACCTAAAGAAGTCCTGCATACAGACATCATGTATCGTTTCATTATTTCAAGAACGACCAATGAATGCGTAGTATTGACCAATTTAGTGCGATGAAGGCTCACCCAGAACTCGGCCTTGATCCACGCCGCTACGGTGCCGAACTCGCTGTCCTCGGCGGCGTAGAAGTGGTCCCACGTCCAGGGCGGCGAAGTCACCGAGGCGTAGGTGACCATGCTAGGGTAGTGCTGCCGAATCAGAAGGCCCAGGGTGCCATTGATGTGCCGTCCCGTTCCGGACACAACTTCCTAGTTGCTGCAAGAGTCATTAAGAAGAATTGTTAGTCTCCAGTTCGATTTTCAACATGTCATATGAAATAGTAGTGAAACAATACTTACTTGTCGCCGCTGGGTCGAATCACCGGGCGCTGGTGAAGTGGGATCGGCCGCGCCGGGAGCTGCGAGGGCCCGCGCAAGTAGACTCCCAACGAGGTAGAGCCAGAGGTAGTGCTAGTGGAACCCCCTGCTGTCGCTATCGCCGCCTCCCCGTGGTCCAACGAGTCAGAGGAAGTGCCACCCCCTCCTATGTGCAGGCCCACCGCCTGGTCGTCCTCATCCACCGACGGGGTGGCAGCCGGCTGCACCCTCGTCCTCGGACGGCCGCAGGGGCGGCCGCTCCTCGTCCTCCTCGTCGACGGCTCCAGGAAGGGGTCCTCCTCAGCGTGGGGTGGTGAGCGCTCCCTCATATAGAGGGAGTTGACCCCCCGACGGGCCTGCCTTCCGCCCGGCATTTTGTCGAGTGACTGCAATTTCAAAGAGTAAACCAATTAGCACAGTTAAATTACAAGTACTTATAAAGAGATGCAAAATGAACGAAACATAATTGCAATAATAATAATAATAATATAGTATTACATGAATTAGAAATATTCTTCACGATTGGCAGTGGCTGGATCATAGGTGTCGTCATCACTATCAATATTGTCGAGTAAATCAGGCTCATCTCCATCGTTGTCATCATTGTCATCGCCTAACTGTAATCGCTCAAGCATTTGTAAGTCCTTAGCATTTTGCACCTCTTCTCTGTCGTCCTCATCTCCATCGTCCTGATCAATGTCATTGTCTACTTCCATGCCCATAAGCGAAAACATGTCTATGTCAAACCTCCCTTCTATCCCCTCTGGTTGATAGAACTCCCGTGTGTTTGGGTCAAAGTTGTAATCCTCATCGTTTGGGACAGGCAGTGGCGTGTCGGTGCAGTGGCGAGGCGATGCGGTGTAGGCAGACCAGCAGTGCCGACGAAGACGATCGGGGTCGCCGAGTCCCTCCCACGGGTCCTTCTCCTACATAAAAAGACAATAGGTTAGAATCCATTGAAAATTTCGACAGCACCTCCCATACACGGGGAGGTTTCCAAAACTTGCAAGAAACGTAGGCGCGATGGCCAACAGCCACATATATACCAAACATAGGCACGAAGGCCAACAAACATATATATACCAAGACAAGCTATGTACTTTAGTTCTCTTTCCATGCAGATGAAAGTATCGAAGTAGTACAACAACAAGTACTACTACCACTACAACTACTACTAACACTAACACTACTGCTACTAACACTAACACTATCACTACTTACTACTAACAATACTACTAACACTACTAACTACTAACTACTACTACTTACTAACTACTACTAACACTACTAAGTACTACTACTAACTACTACAGGTGTAAGGCATACCTTCGCGACGAGAATGGCAACAACGAGGGTCGGCGACGACGGCGGGGACGACCGCAGCGGCGTGAGGGTCGACGGGCCTAGGCCGGCACCTTCCTTCTCCTCTCCTTCTCCTTCTCCTCTCTTCTCCCCTCCTCCTCTCTTCTCCCCTTCTCCTCTCTTCTCCCCTACCTCCTCCTCCTCTCTTCTACAGTGGCCACCGGCGGGGGCAGTGGCCGCCGACGGGGGAGGTGGCCGCCGAGGGGGGCGCGCAGGTGGGGGAGGTGGCTGCCAAGGGGCCGGCGCGGGCGGTGGAGGCCGGGCGGGGGCGGCAGCCGCGCGAGGACCCGGCGAGGGGAGGCGGACAGGGACGGGCCGCCGCACGAGGCGCCGGCGCGGGGAGGCGGACGGGGACGGGCGCCGTAGGGGCTCGCGCGGGGAGGCGCGGTGGCCGGGGCAGAGGCGCGGGCCAGCGATGTGCGGCGGCGGCGGCTGAGGGAGAGAGAGGTGAGAGGGAGAGAGAAATGAGGGATACGTTCGAAACTTTTTCAAATTTTTTCCACGGCATACGCATACGATACGGCGACAACTCGACAAGTTTCATG
The DNA here is from genome assembly GCF_019320115.1 of Miscanthus floridulus. NCBI lineage: Eukaryota > Viridiplantae > Streptophyta > Magnoliopsida > Poales > Poaceae > Miscanthus > Miscanthus floridulus. Next base: position 102,993 of record NW_027097136.1, on the reverse strand, counting down.
ATTTTCGGAATTCGTTCGCATTTTATACAATAAAAAAACCACTCCCACGCAAGTTGGCGGCGTTGCCCCGTGAGCACGTTGATCGAAATTGCGAGACAGTTCCTGGATTTAGCCTAAATTTATACTAAGAAACAAGGATACCATTTTTTGAACGAATGTAATCCATTATTCGATGCACCTGCAGTCCAAACTTACATTTTTCGAAAAAATTCAACAAAACAAAATAAACTATAGAAATATGGCAAAAGGCAATGAAAATGTCCCAAATTTAAACATGTTGTTTGTGGTAGTGTACTAAAGCTTCAAAAAAAATTGGTGGCAAAAAACCAAAAAAAAAATATTTTGCCGAGTGCCAAGTTTTGCCACTCGGCAAAATAAATTCTTTGTCGAGTGCCAAACGGGGGGCACTCGACAAAGAGGACGCCGCTGGATGCCGTTAGGCCCCTACCAATCTTTGTCGAGTGTCTGCCTTTGCCGAGTGCAGGTCTTTGCCGAGTGCCAGGCACTCGGCAAAGGCCTCTTTGCCGAGTGCCATATTTTGCCGAGTGCGGCGCTCGGCAAAGTAGGTCTTTGCCGAGTGCCCGAAATTTGGCACTCGGCAAAGATTTTTGCACTCGGCAAATCACGTGTTTCCCGTAGTGACTTGTGAGGTCAAGATCGGCGAGTAATTATTTATTTTAATTTTACACTTCTCCTATATTTCAGGTGCCTGAATTTTAAGATGATTTCAGGCAACACTCTTATGCCACCAACTAGTATAAGTAAATTGTTACTTTTATGATTTGTTATTTATCTTTGTCTCATAACATATTAAATTTTTGCCCTTGTCTACCTATAAAAATAATTGTAAATTGTTAATTGGCTTTGTGCCAACGTAAATCAGATTTTGTCGGGTTTCTAGTTTTATCTAACGAGTTTTTTATTCTTGGTACCGAAAATTGCAGATTGCACCCAGAGAATTGCAACGAACAAAATCTACAATTTTAGTATAAAATATATGCAATAAGCGTCGTCTGAAATGAAACTAAAATTCAGGCACCTGAAATTTAGCAAGTCTCTTAATTTTAAATAAAGGTAGCACTTGATGTTTTTAATGTTAAAAAGGACAGTCCTCGTTTTGTGGTTACATACATGGGCAGTTCTGAAAGAAAAGAAAGCAAACAGAGATAGGAAATAAAATGAGTCGGCTTACTTGGGCCGCCAAAATTTGGCCTGTCCTAGACACGGCACACACTACCCATTTTAGGGTCTTCCTGCCAACGGTATGCTTACATGTCATCCTTCTGTCCTTGCCTAATGTTGCTACTTTCTTCAATATTCATTCATCGCTGCTCATACTGAAGTACTAGCTCAGGACATTATAGGAGGAGCTAGTTTGACACGACTAGCTCAGCTACAAGCTAAGAGCAAGTAAGTAGGCTGAGTGCTGGAAGTAAGCTGAATACTCCTTCCGTTCCAAATTATAAGTCGCTTTCTTGGTTTATCCGTTTTGCTCTAGGCATATTATTACAGTCTTGTAAGCTCTGATTGGCGCAATTAATGGCCAACTAGCTCGCTATTGCTTAGCTCTTGCCCATATATTTGTCGAAAAGAATTAAACACTAAAAGTCCATTTATTTGTGCAGGTAGGGTATGTAAACAATGCATACCTAAATAAATAAATGAAATATACAATTAATTAGCTAAACAGGTTAGCAATAATTAGGAAATTCAGTGTGTTCCAAATAACCCACAATGATTTCTTCTTCTCATCAAAGAAATACAACCTGCAGTATCTAAAAAGACAACTCGTAGCATGATTTATGTAGCTTAAAAGAAGGGGCCAGTGCAAACCGAATTTGATCTACAGAAGAAATGTATCCTACATCGTTAGTTTTAGGTTAAAAATGATTTCATTTTATTGAACGATATAGAAATTAATCTCAAGTTTTCAAAAATCTAAAATTAGTAGGACTACCAAATATGCCCGTGCGTTGCAACAGGAAAGAAATAAATGCTTGTACGTGAGAGTTGTGTAAAAAAAAGGAAAAATCATTTATTTGTGCAAATATAATTTTACACTTTGTTCACTTAATTGATAGGTTAGAAGTCCAGGGACATCAGATCGAACACGTTGCTGCTTTCAATTTATTTTGGTTTGGTTCGTACCGGTGTCACAAAGTTCCCAATACGAAGGGTACAAGGAACAGGTACCGGATCGAAAATTTTAAATTCGCGGTTCACGAGCGTATTTCTCTGCGAGATGATTGATTCGAAGAGTGGAACATGGTCCTAGATAATTTGGACGATACACCTGGAACCTAGGCTTAGTTCAACAGAGTGGTCCTTCCTGACGCCACCGACGGCGAGGGAAGCCAAAGGTACATGAGGAAGGTGCACCATCATGCGGGACCAAAGACGACGTGGAGGCGGATGGGAAAAACGCTGTCTCCCACCAGGGAGCCCAAGTTTCTGAGCCACCTCGCTGGAGGCCCTGTTGGAGGGTGCCACAACAGCACTCGGAATACATTACATTGAGCTCGTAACGTCCACGCTGACTTGCTTGGGGGCACCCTAGCAACCCAACGCCATCCACGCCGTGCTCCCAGGTGGATTACCGGTTTGGCATGGAGGGCGCCTGTGGTGACGGCGTTGACAAGGTGGCTGTCATTTGCCACACCGCCAGTGGGACACCGAGCACCTCTCCTTCAAGCTCCTCCGCACCAAGCCTGGCGGCCCGCCAGTTTGCCATGTCATGCCGTATGTCACATAAGTGTCGGTCAAGAATGGTGGTGGACGCTCATCCTAGTATGCCATCGTTGTTCTGTACTCTCTATTTCTCTGAAGTACAGGAGTAGAGCAGCATCGTCTGTTATAAAATGTTGCATGTTCTTATATCTGCTACCAACGTAAGCAAACAGTTGGTGTAGCTCTCTGCTGTTATGAAACGAATGTATGATTGTTGCATAGCATATGATTATTTGATATACTTGCATGTTCCACCACCTGTTGCAAGTTTGCAACTGCAATAATTTTTTTCTATATTCAAAGTTAAAGGATAATTCAGAGGAAAGTTGATTTGCATATATACTGTGATCCAATTGTGTTGTGCTAGCTAGAGCATTTGAGCACATTGAAATACCAAACAAAAGAAACCCAAATCCACTGTATTAAACGACGAAGAAAAGGAAGCAGAAGTGTGTTGCTGCGGGGTTAGTCATGATTACCTGCCTCGAAACGCACCTGCTCATACACCATACAAGAACTAGGCCAACAACAAATCACATCTTAGAAAGAACAAAGGATCACAGATGGCAGTCAGTCACGCACCTACAGATGCACGAGCATTTCCAGCCGCCGGATCCACCTACTGATGCAGCCACTAGGTCCAGTTCGCTCCCACAAGCTGCGGCCCAGATACCGGCATGTGTGAGACAGAGGGACAGAGAGAGACCGAGAGAGAGGGGTGTTTTGGACGGCGTTTGAGTGCGCAGAAAGATGCACTGTGCTGATGTGCTCGATTTTAATGTGCCACATCATTTTTTCAGAATCAGGGCCTCAAAAAAACATTTTATGATTTATGAATACACATGATGACACTGCGGCAGAATTTCATTGCAATACAAAATAATGCCAGTGACGCTAGACCACAACACTAAAATACCGACAGATACACAGTCTCGTAGAGCAAAGTACAAGGTGACACCGATACAAAGTTGAGATTATTTATTGGGAAACAAACGGCGAAGTGCACATATTGGCCATTATTGTGTGGCAAAGCACGGAGAACAGTCTAAGAGACTGCATAAAGCTCACGCCTTCTGGAGGTTAATAATCATCAGATTCGGTAGTCTCAAAAACCTACACAAGGTCATATATATACATAATTAATCAAGGGAATATGTACAAGTTAAGAAATCTCGAGTTTCAACTGTACATACACAAGCCTGTATATTAATATATGTAATATAATATAATGAAAGGAGATATAACAGTAAGTTGCGTACTCCCTCGGTCCCTAAATAAGTGTGATTCCCGCTTCCATAAAAGTCAAACTCTTTAAACTTTTACGAAATATTTATGAAAAATATTAATATTTTAGTACATAATTAGTATTGTTAGATAGATCGTTAAATCTATTTTCATGACAAACTTATTTGGAGATACAAATGTTGTTAATATTTCCTGCAAAACCTAGTCAAAATTAATAAGGTGTTGAGACTTGCGGTCTCAGACAGTGTGGAGGAGATAGAGGCCTCCGCCCGCCAAACGTTGCCCTCAGGCGGAGGCTCGGGGAACAGACACGACAGGTGGGCGTGTAGGGAAATGGCACGCAAAACTAGGGTTTTATTAATTCACCCTCCAAAAAATCCCCTGTACTGTTACAAGTGTTCCCTATTTATAGGGCTCAACTACCACTTTTACAGAGTTTACTATAGTACCCTTCAACTGCTACAGTACATTCTCGGAATATTCCACTACTCGTCTTTCCTCTCGGGAGTAATCTTGTCATGCCACCCTCAGGTATTGGGCCTGCGCGATCAGCCGGCCCATCAGGCCTCAGGATTCGGCGATGGGCCTTTGGGCTTCCGCCGTCGGTCTCCGCCTCATCAGGCCTCAGGATTCGGCGAAGGGCCTTTGGGCCTCCGCCGTTGGTTTCTGCCCCTGGGACGCCGGGGCCGTAGACCCCCGACGCCCAGTATTGCCGTCCTCCAGCTTGGGTCTCTGCCCCTACGAGCGGAGGCCTAAGGGCGGGGTTGGTGGCGGGGTCCCCCCTCCGCACTGCTCATTCACTTTCCTTGCCTCTGAGAAATCACTCTCTGCTCTCTTCGCTTTCGCCTGAGCTGCCTTCGCGCGTTCCGTCTTTCCGCCTGCGTCTTCCGCCTAGGCTGCCGTCGCGGTGGCTTTCTTTTCTGCCTCCGCCCATACTCACCGGCCCGCCTTCTTCGGACCTTATCGCCACCTTCTCGGCGTTAGGGCCGCTGGCTGGGGTGCGCGCTTTGAGGAGTGCATGCTTGCCTCCGCCTCCGCGTTGGAATTTGAAAAGCTAGTGGAGGAGGATTTGGGGAGTGTCTCCGCGTCCGTTGGAGACCTGATCGCTGCAGATTCCAGAGACATGGCGATAAAGTCATGGGATTTCGGCCCCTCTTCCATTACTGAAGAGGCGGTCGTGGAGATGTTGAAGGAATTGTATTTTCCTTCTTCGAGGGTAAGAATCCCTCCGCCTGTCCAGACTGTTCCAGAACCGGAGGAGGGATATGCGGTGTTGTTTCGGGACTTCTTCACCTGCGGCCTCCACCTTCCTTACATCCCCATCCTCTACCGGGTGTTGGAGACCTTCAATGTCCAACTCCATCATCTGACTCCTACTGCCTTCCTCACGCTCAGCAAATTCTGCTGGGCGTGTGTTTCTTATGGCGCCAAGCCAGATGTGGACACCTTCTGCACTTACTACGAGCTGCAGAAGCAGCCGAAGAAGAAGAAGAAGGAGATGCGGGAGGGCAAGGAGGTGGAGGTGACCTACCAGTATGGTAGTTGCACCTTTATGTCAAAGAGGAACCAAGGCGTAGACCACCTGGAGATTTCTTTTTGCCAGAAGGGCAAGTGGGACCGCGGCTGGCTTGAGCAGTGGTTCTACGTGAAGACCTACGGGGTCCGCGGCTCTACCGAGGATGGTGCGGAGGTCGCGGAGTATCCATTGACTTCAAGAATGGAGGAGATGGCGCCGCATACGCGCGTGGATCCGCCGGAGGAGATGTCTCCGGTGAGGAAGGCTTGCGACCGGGCTTTTGCGGCTGCGTGCCGCTACTCCAGTGGCCGCGACCTGGTGGAGGAGATTATGGCCTCCAACTACTGGCCCCTGGGCAAAGACAACCCAGCCTTTCAGCTAGAAAAGGTGAAGGTTCCCGTTTTTGTGTCGGAGGCCGGGATTCCTTTCCCCCGCTTTGGCCGGTCTTTAGGGGAGGGGTGATGGAGGACAGCTTCGTTGTCGATGTCGAGGAGGCCACCGTCGGGTTGGTTGGCAAAATTTCCGAGCGTGAGTACACGTCTCAGAGAGCCGTGGTAGGCACCATGTCGCGGCTCAATCGAGTTTTTGAGGAGCTCGGCATCGTCTACCGGGAGCGCGAGGTTCCCGTCGAGGTCCTGGCTTCGATTGACAAGAAGAAGAAGAAGGCCTTCGCGAAGAATGTTACGGTGGAGGCCGAGTCCAAGAAGAGGAAGGGCGCCTCCGTTGCTCGGGCGCCTGCAAAAAAGAAGAAGAAGAGCGGTGCTCTGGTGATCGCGCCGGCCGCGTCTTCGGCTGGTAGTGCGGGCGTTGCCTCCGCCGGCAGTGAAGACGTTCAGAGCTCCTCCGTCCCGTCAGTGGACGTGCGGGTCATGAGCGGAGAGGATCACGGCTCTCCTGGAGCTCCGGTGTGCCCTGTGAGCGGTGCTGTGAGCGGTGCTGGGCGTCCGGAGGATAGCGTTGCTCCTGCGCGCACCTTGCACGGTGCTACGAGTGTCGCCGAACAGCCGGAGGCTAGCGCCACCGATCCTATGCCCGACATTTTTGGCGGGCTGTATTCAAGTTCTGAAGAGGACACGGAGGCTGCCTTGCAGCACGCTCCTTCGTCTCCCGCCGTTGTTGCGCCTTCGCCCGCGCCAGCGGCCGACGTCGGGCAGCCGGGGGCCGTGCTTGCTGAGCAGGCCCCGGCGGCTCAGTTTTCTTTGAGCCCTCCGCCCGCCAGGCCGCTGGCTGAGGAGAGCCGGCCCTTTGGGCCTTCGCCGCATGATATGGCAGAGACTTCTACCTAGGGGGCTCGGCAGGTGGCCCAGCCTAGGCTTTTTATGAGTAAGTTTGTTTGGTGCACATTTTTGTGTTTACTGTCTTCGCCCGATTTATTTGTTTATGTATTGTACAAAGTGCTAATACCATGTACTTGTTGCTTTGTAGGTGATGTCACGGCTGGACTCCTCACCCCGGAGGAGCGAGCGGCCGCTGCCAGCGTCAGGTTTGTTCCGAGGCAGCCGGGGCTGATGGCGCCGGGTCCGAGTGAGTATAGAGTGTTTTTATCTTACTCGTCTTTTGGCCTGTTGTTATTGCCTATTTTTGATTGGCCCTCTGACCTGAGTTGTTGTTGTTGTTTTTTTTTGCTACGCAGGCTCCTCCGACACCTCTATCTCAGGTTGGGAAGAGTGCTATCTTGGGGTTCTTGGAGACGTCGGAGGTGGTCTCTGGCAGTTGGTGCCTGTATTGTGAGATTTGCTTTTCTCACCTTATGGTTTTGTGTTTGTTTGTTCTTCCTTGAACAGATCGCTTCAAACAACATCTGATGGACATGGATTTCTTCCAACTTCTCCGTGTTCATCTAGAACACTAGAGCTTGGTGCGTCTTCGGCGGTTTTCCTTTTTTGTTGTATGTTTGCCTTTAGATTTGTTTTTGTTTCTATGACTGATCGCCTTGGTCCTCTTCTTTCTGATCACAGGGGTATCACACGGCCGTTGTTATGGAAGAGCGCTGCACTCGCGAGGTCTCCGACCGAGATACGGCGATTGAAGCGCTCAAGGCGGAGAAGGAGCGCCTGGAAGGTGAAAAAGGGGGTTTGGCCAACACCCTTGCGGCTCTCCGACTTTCTCTGGCGGAGAAGGAACAAGAAAAGGAGGCATTGAGGGCCGATCTCGCCAAGGCCCGGGATGCAGAAGCTTTGTCCGCCGAGCAGGCCCGCAGGGCGAACGAGTTGGCCGAGGGTCTCCGGTGAGAGCTGGCCTCTGAGAAGGAATCCGTAGCTGTAGTGGGGGAGCAGCTGTCTTTGACGACGAGGTGTTTGGACTCGGTCAAGGGGGTCCTTGCTGCAACCGTTGGCCATTACCGGGCCATCGTCACCGAGTTCGGAGGCGAAACCTCCGCTCCTCCGGAGGAAGACAGCGTGTACGCCCTCGCCTCCTGGCTAAAGTGTCACCTTGCGAAGCTCCCCGGTCTGATCAATGGCTGCATGGACTACGAGGCGCTAGTGGGAGTAGCGAATTACGCCAAGCTTTTGGTGTGCAGTGGGTGTACGCATACCGAAAGTATTCCGGAGGGAGCGCTGCCGGGTCCAGAGGAGCTTGGTGAGACTTCTCTTGGTTTGCGAAAAACCTTAAGAAATTTCATTGGGTACTTTTGGGCTCCATTTGGGAGGCCTGCTGCCCGGAAACTAGCAGAGGAAAAGAGGGCGAAGGTATTTCTAGTCTTTGTATCCGCCATTTTTCTCTCCTTGCTTTTTGCGAAGCTGCGAAGGCTTTCATTGCCTGTGCCCCTGATATTTTAGCCTGTGCTACAGGATGCGCAGAAGAGTCTTGTGGGCAGGCCTCCGCCATTTCCGCGCTCATTGACCGCGGGCGACGCCTCTGCCACCACTGGTGCTCCGTTGGGCGCTGCGATCGGTGGTGGTGATGGTTGGAGGCCGCAGGCGTCGTCCCCACCCACAGCTGATGCGGGCTCCATTCTAGGGACTTCTGCTTCGGCCGGGACGCCGGAGGTCTAGGCTCTTTGTAGGACTTAGCTATTTTAACTTGTATATTGTAGTCCAGTTGGACTCTTGTAAATAAAGTTTATTTTGTTCTGAATGATTTTGTGGAAAATTTTAATCTTGCGCAGGTTCCGAATCGGGAGCCTACGCAAGATGTTGCGCCTTTGAGTCTCTACAACGACGATATCTATGTGAGCGGAGAGCTTTGGGAGTATTGGCGTTCGGCCTTTCCCCGGAGCGTTGCGCGCGACGTGTTTGAGTCAGTTAAATTTGACATAGACGACGAGCGCGCTGGGTTTACTCACGTGCTCGCTTGGCGCGGACCTGTCGGTGTTTTACCACCGGCAACCCATCACGGGGTACCCGGGACGGTGATTTGTTCGGAGGGGTATCGGCGTTTGCAGGAACTCGATGGTAAACGCAGGGAGACAACGATTTATACTGGTTCGGTACGCCGGAAAATCACGGCGCCCTACGTCCAGTGTGGGGTGGATAGTATATCGCGCCCTACGCTATTTGTTGTGGTTGTGAGTTCTGTCGGTTATGTCTGTCGCTGCCGATCTAGGGACCCCTGCCCTCCTTTATATAGTCTAGGAGAGGCGGGAGTCCTAGTCGGTTACAAAGTAGAGATCCTAGTAGGATTATGTGTAACTAGTTCTAGTAGGATTACATGTAGGGAATCCTAGTTGGACTAGGTCTTCTTCTCTCTTCTCCGTAGGAAACCCCATGGGTCCCATATCGACAAGCCCCCGAGCATCTCATGGATGAGCTTCGAAAGCCTTCTTGTTCTTCTTGGTCTTCATTGAGTTGTTGTAAATCTGTTCGAGGTTCTTCTTGAAGTGAAACCTTGAGATGGTCTTCTTTGTCTTTTCTTCGGCTGATGTGCACTTTTGGATAAAAGTGCACTCAGTGAGTGTAGCCCCCGAGGCTCTTGCTTGTTGGGACAAGAAGCCAGAGGGTCCCTTTAGTCTTCTTAGTTGCTCCGAGTTCTTTTTCAGTGGGTGCAATTTTTCGTAAAAATTGCACTCACTAAGTGTAGCCCCCGAGCCTCTTGCTTTTGCTTGCAAAAGTTGGAGGGTCTAGATTCTTGTCTTCAAAAAATTTTTGGGGTTATGTATCCCGCAGCCCCCGAGCCTTCTCCGAGTACTTTTCTTTAGAATAGAAATCGGATGAAGGGTCTTGATGTGTTGTCTTTGTTGTAGTCTTGAGTACTTGTATTCTTGGTCTTTCATCCTTGAATTCGAGCCCCCGAGCGTAGTTGAAGCGAATGCCGAGCCCCCGAGCTTAGTGTTTGACTAAGCCGTGATGCTCTTTCGAGTTGTTTTTATTCATCTAGGTCATTTCTAGACTACTCTGGTTCTTGATGTACCTCTTCCAGGTTGTTTGCACTTCGTCCAGGTTCTTTCTGAACTTGTATGTACCTTATCCGGGTTGTTTTCTGATTTGACTAAGTTGTGATGCTCTTCCAAGTTGTTTTTATTCATCCAGGTCGTTTTCTAGACTTCTCTGGTTCTTGATGTACCTCTTCCAGGTTTTTTGCACTTCGTCCGGGTTCTTTCTGAACTTGTATGTACCTTATCCGGGTTGTTTTCTGATCAATCCGGGTTCTTCCTGAATTTTTCTTGGTACTTGCAGCACCTCTCCGGGGTTGTTTTATGATCGATCCGGGTTCTTTCTGGATTTGTCTTGGTACTTGCCGTACCTTGTCGGGGTTCTTTTTTGATCAATCCGGGTTCTTTCTGAGCTTGTCTTGGTTCTTGCCGTACCTCATCGGCGTTCTTTTTTTATCAAACTAGGTTGTTTCTGGACTTGTCTGAGTAAAATAGCTCTCAAGAGCGTGTTTTTCCCGATCTCATGGTATAGATGTAGCTCCCTTGGTTCGTGGCCGCGTTGTTGATCGCCGCAGCCGAGTTGCTGGGTATTTCGGACGAGTAGTTGGATACCACGTCCGAGCAGTTGGTTGTAGACACATCGAGCATCCGAAATTCATCACCGACTAGTTTGTTGGTTCTGAGTAGTAGTCGAGGTAGTCATTGAGCATCGCGGCGGAGTCGGCGGGTTGTTGTAGTGGTAGCTGGAATCCGTCGTCGTCGTGGAGTACTCGGAGAGTGTTGCGCTATTACCGGGTTGTCGTAGTGGCCTGCTTGCTTCCAGTCGGATGGCTTGCTTGTTGGCTAGCTAGAACAGCTTGTCGACAGGAATGTACGTATCATGTACGAGCCTTGATATGTACGTGCGTGCACATACATAAATAGTGCACAAACGCCTTGGCCTTGCCTGCTTCTTTGGTCGTTCGTCTTGCTTCATGGTCAGTCCTCCGTATCCGAGTTGATCTTGATTTTGTACCGTTCATGCTGAGGTCTTCGTATCCGAGTTCATCTTAACTTTTTGCGTTCGTGCAGACTCGGTGTACTTTTGTCTAGCCTGCAGCTTTGGGTTTTCTTGTGTGCCTTCCTCTTTTTGGCTTGGCTTCCGTATCCGAGTTGTTATGTAGATCGCGTGTTCTTCTTGCTTAAATCGTATCCGAGTACTCGGACTCCTTGGCCGAGTAGTCAGTCTTGGCTTGCTTGTTATCTGTCTTGATGCACGGTTGGACATCTCGTGTGTTCGAAGTAGTCGGACATTCGAACGGACAGGTTGCTATCTTTGGTCTTGGACGGCTTGCTGCTCGTGGCTTGGTTCTGATTTGGCTTTGATATTTCGGAGTTGTAGATGTGATGACAGCCTGTATACGACTTGACGTGTGCTTGCACCTTGTTGGATTGTTCGTGTCCCATCATGATTTATGTGTCCAGTAACTTGATGGCTTCCTTATGCAGATCCGTATGTGCATGTGTATTCAGTGTATATATGCATATATCTTAATCTTTTGCTCGCTATTGCTTCCCGGACGTCATATGTGCATGTCGTGGTTGTACTCTGCCCTGTAAACAACTCTGTGCGTTATCCTGACGAAATCCCTCGATTTGTCGAGTACTTTTCTTTTCTTCCTCTTTTGTGATCCGTCGAGTGCTTTGTCCACGCTATGACTTGTTAGATGTAGATCTTTGTGTTGACAACCTTTCGCCTGCGCTATGTAAAACGACTCGGCATAGAATGTTGCCTTGACAAACTTCGGCATCCGAGTGCTTTCTTGAGTGGCGCTTGTGCTTTTCTGAGGAAAAAGTAACACTCAGTGAGTGTAGCCCCCGAGCCTCTTGCTTTTCCTCTTTCGTGATCCGTCGAGTGCTTTGTCCGCGCTATGACTTGTTAGATGTAGATCTTTGTGTTGACAACCTTTCGTCTGCGCTATGTAAAACGACTCGGCATAGAATGTTGCCTTGACAAACTTCGGCATCTGAGTGCTTTCTTGAGTGGTGCTTGTGCTTTTCTGAGGAAAAAGTATTCCTATCTGGATGTCGCCCCCGAGCCTCTTGCTTTTCGGAACGAAGAGCTGGAGGGTCTTTTTAAGCTTAATTTCGATCAACTAGTTTTAGGTGTTAGCTTTTAGCTACCCTCATCGGCGGGCTTAAGCGTCTTTTCAGCTATTTTGCTCTCGGCTGGGATGCTCAGGCATGTTTTCAGCGATTTTGCTTTTTGTTTCGGGTGTTAGCTTTTAGCTACCCTCATCGGCGGGCTCAAGCGTCTTTTCAGCTATTTTGCTCTCGGCCGGGATGCTCAGGCATGTTTTCAGCCATTTTGCTTTTTGTTTCGGGTGTTAGCTTTTAGCTACCTCATCGGCGGGCTCAAGCGTCTTTTCAGCTATTTTGCTCTCGGCCGGGATGCTCAGGCATGTTTTCAGCCATTTTGCTTTTTGTTTCGGGTGTTAGCTTTTAGCTACCCTCATCGGCGGGCTCAAGCGTCTTTTCAGCTATTTTGCTCTCGGCCGGGATGCTTAGGCATGTTTTCAGCCATTTTGCTTTTTGTTTCGGGTGTTAGCTTTTAGCTACCCTCATCGGCGGGCTCAAGCGTCTTTTTAGCTATTTTGCTCTCGGCCGGGATGCTCAGGCATGTTTTCAGCCATTTTGCTTTTTGTTTCGGGTGTTAGCTTTTAGCTACCCTCATGGGTCGGCAACTTGCTTGATGTAGTCGAACAGCATGATGAAGTCGTCAGATAGCTCGTCCGAGTTGTTTGCTGATGAGTTTAACCAGACGAGTGACTATCATGTCGAGTACTCGAAACAACTCGGAATGTGTTGCCGGGTTCCCAGAATTTGGTTGCTTGCTCGTGACTTGTCGGCTTGCTGTAGGTGGTCTTCTCTTTATTGACCGTGTAGCTTGTATTTCTTGACCTTCTCTCGTATGAGCATGTCGTATGTATAAATCAATGCACAAACACCTTTGGCTTTGCTTGCTTGCTTCCTTTGTTAGCTTCTTGCATGTCCGTGATGTATTCGTATACGAAGTTGTAGCAGTACAATTTGTTTCTGGATCAGAGTCATCGGACGGATCGCTCGCTTCAGGCTTGGACTACTTCCGCGCTTGATGTAGTCGAGTTCTTTTGGTACGACGTCGTAACCTGATATTCCTCTGTTCTGCACTGATTCGGTACTTGTCTTGGATAGAATTGGCTCTGGACTTGTACGAACTTCTGTTGCTTGTTCGAGTAGGAGTAGGACTTGTTTCTGGGTTGGACTTGAATCCGCGTGAAGATGAGCTGTACATGTGCACGTCATATGGATGGTGACGTGTGATGTAATTCCTTTGGTAGAATACTTGCTTGCCGTGTGGTGCTTTCTTGCTTGCATGCTTCCTTCCTTCTCTTGCTCGTGGCTTCAAAGCAATTTGAAACGTATACGTATACGTAGTTGTATACGGTCTTGGACTCTTGGTGGTCGTATCCGAGTGCGGCTCAAAAACTATTTCCATAATTGACGCTTGCTAATCCCTTTTGGTTTGTACGGTGACTTGGTTGACTTTTGCAGGAAATCCTTGTTTCTACGTGTTGCAAGCTTGCTGTTCGTAGCCTTACAGTGCTTGCGTTCCTTGACAGGTTCCTGTGCGGGTGCCACATCTATCTGTGGTCGTTGAGGCCGAGAACCCTGCATCTGGTGTTGATCGGAGTAGGACCGGTCGACTTTCTTCTTCGAACGATGGTGATGATGAGTGTGAACACGGCGAGTTGTTGACAAGATCGACTAGAGCTACGGCGAGTTGTCGACGGGAGCCGACGAAAGTCGCGGCATGTCTTGATCTTAAGGTCCACCGAGCTCTCGAACGCAAAGCGCCGAGAACCCCTACCTGGCGCGCCAGCTGTCGGTGTTTTACCACCAGCAACCCGTCACGGGGTACCCGGGATGGTGATTTGTTTGGAGGGGTATCGGCGTTTGCAGGAACTCGATGGTAAACGCAGGGAGACAACGATTTATACTAGTTCGGTACGCCGGAAAATCACGGCGCCCTACGTCCAGTGTGGGGTGGATAGTATATCGCGCCCTGCGCTATTTGTTGTGGTTGTGAGTTATGTCGGTTATGTCTGTCGCTGTTGATCTAGGGACCCCTGCCCTCCTTTATATAGTCTAGGAGAGGCGGGAGTCCTAGTCGGTTACAAAGTAGAGATCCTAGTAGGATTATGTGTAACTAGTTCTAGTAGGATTACATGTAGGGAATCCTAGTTGGACTAGGTCTTCTTCTCTCTTCTCCATGGGAAACCCCATGGGTCCTGTATCGACAGGACCTCCGCCACAATAGTTTGGATTTTATTGTAAGTTTGTGTCCTGTAAGAATGCTACTTGACATTTTATGGAATACAAAACAGGTTCACTTTCTTGATTGTTTGTGCGGGGGCTTATGTCTGTTGTGCTAGTTTACATATCTCGTCTAGTCCCGAGCTTGCACACCATGGGCCTTTGCTTGGGCGAACGTGCGTGATATAGAGGTGGTGGCTAGGACCTCCGCCCCATGTTCTCTCCTTCTCTATGCTTGCTTGATGGCCGGGGTAGAAGTGTTGGTAGTTTTTTGGCCGGCGGAGGCGTACTTGAAGTCCGCCTGGCGAGGCTTGCTGAATCGGTGTGTGATCCGATAGGAGGTTTGGCGCAGCTTGTGCAGACGGCGGAGACTTTTGGTTTTTCTTTTGCTAGGTGTTTTAGCTATCTAGTGGTATGGGCCTCCGACGCTGCACACCCGTGGGACATGTTTCATTTGTGGAGATGGCAGGTTAGGCCTCCGGCGTCAGGGGGATGTTATGAGATTTTGTGCGATATCCCCCTTCTTCCGTAGGCCTGCGCTGTTCATCACCGTGCCATAGTTCCTGTCTCTTTTCCCACTGTCTCCGACCATCTACTGGTGCCTCCAATTTTACGAGTTTTTGTAAAATATCTATGGCCGACATAGATATCTAAGGAGACCCCTGCCTCCATGGCCGTTGCTGTGGCTTATGCTTGTGCTCTACCTTCTTCCCCCCTTGCGCCTTATGCTGACTGAGGTTTTAAGGACGTGGGGGGAACCCATTTTTATAGCGGGGTGGTGGCTTTTGGTTGTTAAATTTTTGGTACGTTGTTTGTTGGAACGTATCTTGGCTTTAATGGACTATATCTTGCTTGAATTATTTGTGCCTTTTGAGATCTTTTGAAGTAAATAGGCCTAGTGCCTAAGTGACAAGGTTTTGTCAGACCTTTTCCTCGTTTTGCTGTTTTCGATGGCGGAGACCTTCTTCCTGGTTCTAGCACCATAATGGTGTTGCCCCTGATGCTTGGGTTGGTTTTTTGTTAATGTCGGAGGCATGTTTTGGCCGAGGTTGTTTTTGCCTTGATGCCTGAATTTATTGAGGTCTTCATCAAGATCGGAGGCCTGTTTGGCCAAGGTTGTTTTTGCCTTGATGCCTGAATCTAGTCAGGTCTTCGTCAAGGGTCGGAGGCCTGTTTGGCCAAGGATGTTTTTGCCTTGATGCCTGAATCTGGTCAGGTCTTCATCAAGGGTCGGAGGCCTGTTTGGCCAAGGTTGTTTTTGCCTTGATGCCTGAATCTGGTCAGGTCTTCGTCAAGGGTCAGAGGCCTGTTTGGCCAAGGTGATTTCTGCCTTGATGCCTGAATTTGGACTGGTCTTTGTCAAGGTCGGAGGCCTGTTTGGCCATAGAGGTCGTTTCAAATTGCCGATGCATGTGGCCGGCGCTTTGAAAGGACCTGTGCATATTTTTGTTCACCGAATATTGCGGCGCCAGAGCTGGCCGCTTTCGGTTTTGGACATTTCAAGCGTTCTTTTGGGGAATTACCTCTTTATACTTCTAGAGGATTTTTACATTGAGCCTGCCTTGTTAAAAACCTCACCTCCGTTTGGAGTTCCCATGTGAGGAAAAGAGTACAGGCTCTTTTACATTTTTTGGGTTGAAGAAAAAAGAGCTGAAAGGTAAATGAACGGATGGGCCTCCGCTTATTATTTGCGGAGGTTGCCGTTTGGTACATTGCCTAGATGTAGTATCTGCGGAGGCTGTCAATATTCCAGGTGTGGGTTGTCGTGACACCTTCGCTGTTGGTCAAGTGGAAAGAGCCAGGGCGGCCTGCTGCCGTTGCTGTGTATGGGCCTTCCCATTTCGGTTGCAGTTTGCCAACAAGTTGTGCGTTGGGTTTTCTTCTGAGTACAAGGTCTCCGTGTTTTATGTCTTTCCTTACCACCTGAGAGTATCTCCACTTCTTGGTTTGGGACTGATATTTTGCAATGTTTTCGACTGCTTCCAGTCATATGGCTTCTATTGTTTCTTTTGCATATTCTTCATCTTGCAACATTTGTTGTCTCGTTGTGCGGAGGCTTTCGTGCTTGATTTCTTCTGGCATCATGGCCTCTTCTCCATAAAGCAGTTTGAATGGTGTGAATCCTGTGGTTCTTGAGATAGATGTATTGTGTGACCAAATCACTCTGGGTAATTTATCTACCCATTTTCCTTTGCGTAGGCCCAGCAATGTTTTTGATATTGCTGAAAACACTATTCTATTCGCTCTTTCCACATCACCATTAGACTCTGGGTGGTATACTGAGGCGAAGGCTAGTTTTGTCCCAATGCTTTTGCAAAATTCTTTGAAGTTCTCTGAATCAAATTATTTTCCATTGTCTACTGTCAGAATCCTCGGTACACCGAATCTGCAAATGATGTTTTGCCAGAAGAATTTTCTGGCGGTTTCTGAGGTTATCTTTGCCAGCGGCTTTGCTTCTATCCATCTTGTAAAATATTCTACTGCCACTACTGTGAATCTGTTTCCTCCTTGGGATGGTGGTAATGGGCCGACCAGGTCCATACCCCATCTTTGTAGCAGCCATGTCGGAGGTATAAGCTGGGTCTCCGACGATGGTTTTGACTGCCGGGGAGAGAATGTTCGGCATGCTTTGCATGTTCTGACTATCTGCTCTGCGTCTTGTATGTGTGTTGGCCAATAAAAGCCTTGCCTTATTGCCTTTGCTGATAATGCTCTAGAGCCAATGTGCGATCCGCAAATTCCTGAGTGTATTTCTTGAAGCAACTCTATGCCTTCGCTCTGCGATATGCATTTGAGGAGAGGCTGGACTACTCCTTTCTTGTACAATGCACCATCTATGATTGTGTAATTTCTTGCCCTGGCCTGTATTCTTGCTGCTTTTGCTTCATCTTCTTCTGTGGTTTTGCCTTCTAAGAATTCTTTTATCGCCTTTCTCCAATCTTCATTTTGCATGTGTAGTATGGGCTTAGGTGCCTTAGATGTCTCCACAGTTGCTGGAGACTTCAAGATCTGGTAAAAAGTGTTTGGTGGCAGTGGCAGTTTGTTTGCCGCAGCTTTTGCTAGTTCATCTGCCTCTGCATTTTCTGATCTTGGGATGTGCTTTAGGGTGAAGCCCTCGAATCTCTGCTCCAAATTTCTAACAACGGATAGGTATTTGATGAGTTCTGGCTCTCTTGCTGTGTATTCTGTTTCTACTTGGCCAGTAACCACTTGAGAATCTGTTTTGACTGTCAATGTTTTTGCCCCTAGGGCCTTTGCTTTACTCAGCGCTACGATCAGGCCTTCATATTCTGCTATGTTGTTTGTTGATTTGAACTCTAGCCTTGCTGCGTATTTTAGTCTGACGCCGGAGGGTGTCGTTAGGACGGCGGAGGCTCCTGCTCCGGCTTGGCCCCAAGCTCCATCCGTGAATGCTATCCAGCCTTGAGTGATTGGTTGTAACTTAGGCTCTGTTGGAGGTGTCCAATCTACTACAAAATCGGCTAATGCTTGTGATTTGATTGCTGTTCTGGGGACATACGAGATACCAAACTGTGATAGCTCTATAGCCCATTTGCCTATTCTGCCGGAGGCTTCTTTGTTTCTGAGCAAGTCTTGCAGTGGCAACGATGTTGGAACTGAGATTTTGTGGGCTTGGAAATAATGCTTTAGTTTTCTTGATGCCATCAGCACTGCGTAGGCAACTTTTTCTACCTCAGTGTAGTTTAGCTTGGCACCGGACAGTGCTTCTGAGATAAAATAAACTGGCTTTTGAGTTTTGCCTGATTCTTTTTCCAGCTCATGAACTAAGACTACGCTGACTGCATGGTCGGAGGCCGCCACATATAGCAATAGGTGGCTGTCTGGTTCTGGGACGGAGACCACCAGTGAGTTTGCCAGATACTCTTTCAATTTATGAAATGCCTCCGACTGCTTGGACCCCCACTCAAAGTTGTCTCCGCCCCTCAGGGCTTGGAAGAAGGGGAGGCTGTGTTCTGCTGATTTTGAGATGAATCTGTTGAGTGCTGCTATTCTTCCCGTCAGCTTTTGCACTTCTTTCTTGTTTTTGGGTTCTGCCATTGTCATTATTGCTCTAGTTTTGTCTGGATTCACTTTGATGCCTTCGCTGCTTATGATGTATCCGAGCATCTTCCCTTTTATAACTCCAAATATACATTTTCTGGGTTGAGGCAGAGGCCAGCTGTCCTGAGGTTGGCGAAGGTCTCCTGTAAGTCGGAGACATGATCATCCTTGTTCTTGCTCATGACCACTATGTCGTCGATGTAGGCTATGATGTTTCTATCTAGTTGTGAGCCCAAAACTTCCTTTGTCATTCTGGCAAAGGTTGCTCTGGCATTTTTGAGACCCTCCAGCATTCTGGTGTAGCAATATATCCCGAATGGAGTGCTGAAACTTGTCTTGTCTTCGTCTTCTTTTTTCATCCAGATTTGGTGATACCCAGAGAAACAGTTGAGGAGAGAAAACCTCTGGCATCTGGCTGCCTTGTCGACGGAGGCATCTATTCTTGGCAATGGGAAAGGGTCTTTTCTGCAAGCTTTATTCAGATCTGTGAAATCTATGCACATTCTCATTTTGCCATTCTTCTTTGGTACCAGTACTACGTTTGCAAGCCATTCTGAATACTTGACTTCCCTGATGACTTTTGCATCTAGCAAACTTTGCACCTCCGCCTTTGTTGACAGGATTCTGTCCTCCGACATTCTTCTCTGTTTCTGCTTTCTTGGCCTCATGTTTTCATTGATATCCAGTTCGTGCTGTATGATGTCCCTGCTGACTCCCTGTAGGTCGGAGGCTGACCATGCGAAGATGTATTTGTTTTTTACTAGAGTTTCCATGAGCTCTTCCTCCTCTGCTTTGCTCAACTCTGAGTTGATTGTTACTTTTCTGTCTGGCAACTCCTTTTCTAGAGGGGTCACCTTTGTCTCTTCTTGACCTGCCATATCTGTTTTTCCTCTGGGCATATCCGGAGCCTCTAGTTCTTTGTCTGCCGACTCGACTGCATTGATGTTTCTTTGAGCTCTGTAGATTGCTTTTTCTATGTTTCTTGCTTCTTTCTGGTTGCCTCGGACTGTGATAATACCATGGAGTGCTGGTATTTTCATGCATAGGTAGGCCATATGCAGGGCTGCGTTTAATTTAGTCATGAATCCTCTGCCCAAGATGGCATTGTATGGGTAATACAGATCGACGACGTCGAAGGTTATGTACTCGGTTCTAGCATTTGCTTGGGTTCCAAACGACACTGGGAGTGAGATTTTTCCTAATGCTTGTATCTGCTTGCCTCCGAATCCTATCAAAGGGGATTCGGAGGGCTGTAGTTGATTTCTGCTGAGCTTCATTTGGTCGAAGGTATTTGCGAAGATGATATCTGTTGAACTGCTAGTCTCAATCAGTACTCTGCTTATCTCCCATGCTGCTATGTTGGTCTTGATTACCATTGCGTCTGCGTGAGGGTAGCTTTCTAGCTGGAGATCTTCTTCTATGAAGGTGATTGGGACTCTAGACCAATCTGTGTATTTTGCTGGGCCTTGGACTGCTACGTTGTTTACCAGGCGGAGGTGATCCTTTTTCTACTTTTTTGTTTGAAACTCCATTGATGATCCTCCGACGATTGGTAGTATCATGCCTATTGTTGGTAGCAGTCCATGGGGGTTGACTTGGTTTTCTAGGTTTGGCTCATTTTTTGGGGCTGGTGGTTGGTTGTGAGGTGGCGGTGGATGCAGTTACTGCGTGTGGTGCTGTTGCGGCGGAGGCTCGAACCAGATTTGGTTTTGTGGCGGTGGGTTTGTTTCGAGGTAGGTTATGTGGGGAGGTTTTGGGTTTATGTAGGTCAGGCTTGCCTCCGACCTGTAGTTACCCGCCGGAGGCTGCTGCAAAGGCGTTGACCGCCATGCTGGTAGGAAGTTTGGGTAATAGGCAGAGGCCAGTGTGGAGGGATGTATTTGGGTTGCGTTTAGCGCTGGGTACATTGGGCAGTACTGCTGGTGGCCAGTTGTGTTGGTGGTGCTGACCTCTCTTACGCTCTACTGTGCCGGAGGTTGTGCAGTCTGTTTGTTCTTCATCATTTCCTGTGTCTCTTTTGTCTCCAGACAATCTTTGGTGTTGTGCCCGGCGCTTTCTCCGTGAAAAACGCAATATGGCCTGCGTTGTTTCTGCTTGTGGTTTTTGTTCCAGTTTTTGCCTTGGTAACCTTGCCGACCTTGGTTCCTGGTCTGGGTCTCCAGCTCTGATGGCGCTGGCAGTTGCCCTTGTTCGGGGTAAGGTTGACCCTCGATACTGAGCAATTGCCCTTGGCCTGGTTTCTGATTTGATGCATTCTGGTTCGTATAGCTTTTCTAGGAGTTTTTGCTGCTGTTTTGCTGTCTGTTTTGACCCTGCTCCTCCAGCCTTTTCTGGAGGTCATTGTCTGATCTGCAGTATTTCTCGAACTCGTCATACAACTGTTGTATGGAAGTTGGTTTCTTTCTTGCTAGGTGTGCTGTGAATGGCCCGATTCGAAGGCCTTTGATCGCTGCTTCGATGGCGATCTCGTCTGGGACGTCTGGTGCCTTCGCCTTTAGTTGCACGAATTTCCGGAAGTAGTCGTGTAGTGTCTCTCCCTGCATTTGCTTGCACTGGAACAGATCTGTGGAAGTCAGCGACTGTGCTGTTAGCCCCTTGAAATTTGCCAATATCTTGTCCCGGAGGTTTTTCCAAGAGTATATTGTGCTTGGTTTGAGCATAGAATACCAAGCCAACACATCGCCTTCGGCTGCAATGACAAATGACTTTGCCAAGACGGCGTCGTCTCCGCCGGCGGAGGCTACTGCTGCCTCGTAACTCATAATAAACTGATGGGGGTCTGTCTTTCCGTTGAACTTTGGTAGTGTAATTGGCTTGTACGCCGTTGGCCATGGCGACTGTTGTATGCCTTCAGAGAGTGGGGACTTAGGATCGATAGGCCTCCGCATCACCTGAGATGGCATCATGGTCGGGCTGATCACTGTCGGAGGCCCTTGTGGTCTGGTTGCAGTTGGTGTTGCTGCGGAGGCTGGGATTGCGGAGGTTAAAGCTGGTACTGCATGCTGCATACTTAGCATCTCAGCATGTAGGACTGCCAACTGCTGCCTTATTTCTACTGCAAGTGTTGATGCTTGAGTAGCTTGCTGATTAGCTGCGAATGCTGCTGCCATTCTGTCCCTCTCTTGTTGCGCTCTTTGCAACTATGCTTGCAGCTATTGTAGTTCTTCCTCGAGTGTTGTGCCTAAATTTGGTTGGGCCTCCGGATGTTGAATCTTTGGATCTTGGGGTTTCTGTGGTTGACCCTGGGCATCTGCTCTGGTGTCATCCTCCGTTGGCGATGTTCTGTAGGTGCTACGAGTGGTGCGCCTAGGCCTTCCTCTCTGACCCGTGGTCGTTGCTGCTCTGGTGGTGGTTTTTCTTTTCCCTGCCATCGTTGGTTTGCCTTGGTCAAACCACGGTGGGCGCCAATGTTGAGACTTGCGGTCTCAGACAGTGTGGACGAGATAGAGGCCTCCGCCCGCCAAGCGTTGCCCTCAGGCGGAGGCTCGGGGAACAGGCATGACAGGTGCGCGTGTAGGGAAATGGCATGCAAAACTAGGGTTTCATTAATTCACCCTCCAAAAAACCCATGTACTGTTACAAGTGTTCCCTATTTATAGGGCTCAACTACCACTTTTACAGAGTTTACAATAGTACCCTTCAACTGCTACAGTACATTCTCGGAATATTCCACTACTCGCCTTTCCTCTCAGGAGTAATCTTGTCATGCCGCCCTCAGGTACTGGGCCTGCACGATCAGCCGGCCCATCAGGCCTCAGGATTCGGCGATGGGCCTTTGGGCCTCCGCCGTCGTTCTCCGCCTCATTAGGCCTCAGGATTCGGCAAAGGGCCTTTGGGCCTCCGCCGTCGGTCTCCGCCCCTGGGACGTCGGGGCCGCAGACCCCCGACGCCCAGTATTGCCGTCCTCCTGCTTGGGTCTCTGCCCCTACGAGCGGAGGCCGAACCGGCGCGCCCGCGCCGTCCACGAGCGCCTTCCTCTGGTTACCTGCACACACACGTAGGTAACGTTGGCACTTGATTAGCCTTACAGCGGGGCGGCCTCCGCCCCCTCCGCCCGGAGACGCCTACGAGCTAACCGGGCGGAGGCTGCGCCAGGGTCACCGGCAGCGTCCTGCAAGCAGTCTGAGAAACCGTCATCTTTCTGGGTCTGGAGGCGCGGTAGCTGGGCCTTTGCTTAGGTAGTTGGTCGGAGACGTCTCTGCGAACTGCTGGCCGCGTAGGTCTCCGCCACTCTCTTAGGCCATGTTACAACATAAGGTTTGACCGGCACGAATACCGTAGCGACACTTATTTAGGGACAAATGGAGTATATATGAAGTTGTGTAGTTCCATATATGAACAATTACATACGTAATATGTTCCATATATATGACCCAAACACCTTTAATCCGTTGGCCTATATATGAAGTTGTGTAGTTCAAAAAAAGGGCAATGAATAATTGTATGCCTATATAAGGAATCTAGTATTTTACTTACACTAGTTGTAGCAGGCTTCATTGGAGCGAAATGTATTTTGAGTTCTGAAACCCTGGCATTTTCTTTGTATACAATTTCTGTGCGTTTGACAGTGCCCATTGCCATAGTAAGTTCTCCCGTCCCTCCAACAATGCTCCACTCACCATTGATTTGGGAAGTCCCAGACAACTGAAGTGTAGACCCAGTGAACCTGTGTTGTGCACACACACATAATAAAATATAAGAAAGCTTTGCATTATAAAAAAATGATTACGTATGCTACATGCAGTTAACCAGCATAAAGTTTTCTCATCAATATATATCTTGTGGTATGCATGTTGACAAACCGGAAAATGCGGACAAGGCTTTTTCTTGAAAAATAGCCTGGGAATTGAACAAATGTTGTGCAAATGAATGTGTGTACGTACTACTAAAGAATGAAACATTCTCTGTTAGCTCACCTTTGGTCCACGAACACTAATCCCAGGGAGTAGTGAACACGAGATTGGGAGTATGGGCAACTTGCACACCACTACCCTGCAGATGTCCGACGATGTTTGCATCAGGACCTGGTCCATCGGCTACAGGCCAGGAGAAGACCCAGGTTGTGCCCATTTTTTATCCACTTGTGGTAGTTACTCCATTAGTGTTTGGTCCAGAGTACACCTCCTTGTTTGTGTATAGGGTCCATCTTAAGCCCACGATATTGAGGTGGCGCACGAGGAGCAATGGCGCAATAGGCCATGGTGGCTACGAGCGTGTTCACAGTAGGGGAGAGAGTGAAGACAGAGTGTGTGTTATTTGGATCGGAGGGATCACTAGTAGAGAAACGACTTTTGATCTACTTTGAAATTTGGCTTTAGTCCCAGTATTTTTCGCGCCCGGGACTAGAGAAACCTTTAGTCCCGGTTGGTAGCTTCAACCGAGACTAAAGGTCCCTACCCAACGGCTACTGCGGCAGGCTTTTGCTGCAGGGGACCTTTAGTCCCGGTTGGAGCTACCAACCGGGACTAAAGGTTAACTTTTACTCCCGGTTGGTCCCTCCAACCGGGAGTAAAAGTCTGCATATTTGGATGAAGGAAGGTTAAAGTAGTTATTCAAAACTAGTATTCAGCTTTCATTTCTAGCATGCATAGCACACTTCATGGTTTAGAGATATAGAGAATTTTAGAGTTTTTTTAATTTTATTTGTTTATAAAATGAGAAATTTATATTATATTAAAAATGAGTATAGAGAGTAGATGGCAACTGCTTTTGAGTCCTCGGCCTCTCATCGGGTTCCAAAGCGACTGAGGCCGGACCTCCCTCTCATTGCATGCGGCAAGTGTGAGAAGATTGTAATGGAGTACCGGGTGAGGAAGGAGTGTCCCAACAAGGGCCGTATCTTCTACAAGTGTCCGGATCACAATGTAAGTTATTTTGTTGCATTTAATGATTATGGTTAATTTATACTTATTTTCATGATGATTGTGATTAAAGTTCTAATTTTTTGTTTTAATTTCATTGGGATGGCACTGGATGTTCAGGCTGGTAATGGGAGGAAGAGTATGTTGAACACGTGCAAAACTCTCTTGCACAGGCGGCTACGGCGGCTGATGAGGCAGTGATCCTGCGGAAGAAGCCCATAGATGTTGAACAAATGCATGATCTGTCTGTTTTAGTTGGGATTGGTCGTGAAATGCTTATGCTGCTGAAGTGCATTTTAGCTTTAGTTTTTTTAGTGGTAGTTGGGATTGTCTACATTGTAGCGAGACTTTCATAAATTAATACCTTGTGTGGTGGCATGCATGTCGTATAATTAACTAATTATGTTCTAGGTTTTAATATGGTATGTATGTCATGTCATGCAGATGAGCCGGTATTGGATGTGCAATGCTGATCGCCGCTCCCAAGAGTTCATTGAGGGCGTGCATTCTTTCTTACGTGTGGTCGAGGCAAACAAACACGATGGTTTCATGTGCTGCCCATGTGCCATATGTAAGAATTTGAAGGAATATGCTAGCTCAAGGAGTCTTCATTCACACTTGTTGAAGTCGGGTTTCATGCCAAACTATATTTGTTGGACGAAGCACGGAGAAACCGGGGTTGTAATGGAAGAAGATGAAGAAGAACAATAGGACGATGATGACATTATTGTTGAATATGGTGCCTTCAATGATACTGCAATAGGGGAAGCTGAAGAAGAGGTAGGGGCAGAAGATGAGCCCGCTGATGATCTTGGTCAGGCCATTCGTGACGCACAAAGATAATGCAAAAGTGAAAAGGAGAAGATCAAGTTCGAACGCATGCTAGAGGATCACAAGAAATTACTATACCCAACTTGTGATGCGGGACAGAAAAAGTTGGATACCACACTGGAATTGCTGCAATGGAAGGCAAAGAATGGTGTATCTGACAAGGGATTTGGGGAGTTACTGAAAATCCAAAAGAAGATACTTTCGAAGGATAACGAATTGCCCGCCACTACGTACGAAGCAAAACAGGTAGTCTGTCCTTTGGAATTAGAAATCTAGAAGATACATGCATGTCCTAATGACTGCATCCTCTACCGTGGCGAGGAGTACAAGAAGTTAGATGCATGCCTGGTATGTCATGCATCGCGGTATGAGATCAGGCGAGATGACCCTGGTGATGTTGAGGGCGAACGTCCCACGAAGAAAATCCCTGCTAAGATTACGTGGCATGCTCCTATAATACCACGCTTGAAACGTCTGTTCAGAAACAAAGACCATGCAAACTTGTTGCGATGGCACAAAGAAGACCGTAAGGTAGACAATATGTTGAGACACCCTGCTGATGGGTCCCAGTAGAGAGCAATCGATAGAGAATTCCCGAAGTTTGCAAATGACGCAAGAAACTTAAGGTTTGCTTGAAGTACGGATGGTATGAATCCTTTCGGGGAACGGAGCAGTAGTCATAGCACTTGGCCTGTTACTCTATGTATCTACAACCTTCTTCCCTGATTATGCATGAAGCGTAACTTTATTATGATGCCAGTGCTCATCCAAGGCCCAAGGCAACCTGGCAACGACATTGATCTGTACTTGAGGCCACTAGTTGAAGAACTTCTACTTTTGTGGAACAGACCAAGTGTACATGTGTGGGATGAGCACAAACAGGAGAACTTTGACCTGCGAGCATTGTTGTTCGTAACAATCAATGATTGGCCTGCTCTAAGTAATCTTTCAGGACAATCAAACAAGGGATATAATGCATGCACGCACTGTTTCGATGACATTAAATGTATATTCTTGAAAAAATGTCGAAAGGTCGTGTACCTTGGCCATCGTCGATTTCTTCCTACGAATCATCCTCTAAGAAAGAAAGGCAAGCATTTTAAAGGTAAGGCAGACCACCAGACCAAGCCAGGCAACCGAACTGGTGAGGATGTACTCAATATGGTCAAGGATGTGAAAGTAGTATTTGGAAAGGCACATGGCAGCGGGGGGAATCAGAGCAGGCCAGGCCTTCTGCCCGAGAAAGAGAGCGGAGGACTGGGCCGCTCGGGCCAGAAGGGGAGGCGGGAGGATTTTCTCTTTTTTTCCTTTCTTTTCAAACCATTTTCAAATGGGTTTTGAATTTCTGTTTTGAATTTTGAATCAAACCACTCAATACAAAAATAATATGCCACAACATGTATGCACACTCATGTTGCTACCTTATGATGAGTTTTAGTGTAAACCCTGGGCAGCCCTCCTTTACAGGAGTATTTGAGCTGAGTATATTATGAATATATCTGAATTACCTCCTCGTAGCCAATCTGGACGGTTTTCTGCATGAGCATGCTGATGTTGGGGATGCCAAAGGTGTTGAGGAGGGTGATGCCGGAGATGGTGGACATGGGCGCAACCTTGAGGCCGTCCATCACAGTGTACGTCACGAGGCTCCGCACGAACCCGTTCCTATTGTTGCCTGTGGCTTCCGCTTGCACCGACTGCCGAGACCCCTCCGCCGCGAGAAAACTCATCTCCTTGTTCATATAGCCAGAACACGACGGGCATGTCCAATTGCACGTGTCCGTCAAGTACTCACCCTCACACGAAGAAGAGCTGACGACGACACCAAAACCAAACGGTGAGGGTGAGCGGTTATTACTGTGGTACCTGAAGAACTTCTTTGGGAGGGACTGATCGACCGGCGCCGGCAAGCTGAACAGAGAGCCTTTCATGCCGACCGCCGCCGAGGCCACGGTGGGGCGGAGGAGCGCGTCCTTGGCCGCGCCGGCCTCCACGTTAGTGGCATCGAGGGCCTCGACGCTGGCGTAGACGTTGCCCATGCAGCCGACCATGGATTCCTTCCCGAGCAGCTTGACAGCCGTGCCGACGGGCAGGGCGAGGAAGGAGAAGAGGAAGTCCACGACGTCCTTGCCAACCTCCGCGCACAGCACGCGCTCGGCCTTGGTGTCCACCAGCAGCTTCATGCTTAGCGTAGTACTGCTACTGTTGGGATTGGGACTGGCTGGGGCCATATCGATCTCAAGAACAGTCCGTTCTTCTTCTACAAACTTGGCGGTGGTGTTTGTGCCGATCTATATTGTATCACGACATTTTGGAGAAGAATCACTGTTCTCACATTACCTATTTATGCAGCAAACGCCGGTCGATCTCTGAAAGTGGAAGGTCAAGAGTGAGGCCAACATCGCGCCATTATTTCAGCCATGCGAGGAGGCGCCCGTAATGAAACATTCAGAAAACGGATCGGCGGAGAGAGAATAACGTAGGAACGCTTACGCAACAATGATTGTTGGATGAGCAACTCGGGATACTTCAGTGCCAGTAAACTGAACGATCAATTCGACCCTAAACGTAAATGGAAGTTGCTACCAGACATCAACTAGGCATCCAAACCCATACATACATACTGAGATTCATAACCTGAATAAAGATACTTGAAATACAAACTAGCCATACGTATGGCGTCCCGGCATAACGAGAGCATAAGAAGGTCAGAAACCATACAGTTCTTCCCATGGACTACATAAACTAGTAACCGACAGCATAGTAGTAGACAAAGACAACGAAACGCATGAGCAGAAACTAAAACCACGAGTCCACGACACGCCATCCACTGACCGCACATGCAACTCAAGTATAAGCATCAGCACACCTCGCTCAAGCCTTCCGTTTCTTCCCAAGGAATACGTCGGTGAGCACCGTCTTGGACTGCAGGGCCACACGCAGGATCTCCAGACCCTGAAAAACATCGATTGATCAGAATAAATGCACACAGGCCTACCAATACATAACACTCATGTGAAGGAACTGAAATATATGATGTGTATTATTTACCTCTTCGTAGCCCAGCTGCACGGTCTTCTCCTTGAGCGTGCCAATGTCCGTGATGCCAAAGGTGTTGAGGAGGGTGATGCCGGAGATGGTGGACATGGGCGTAACCTTGAGGTCGTCCATCACCGTGTACGTCACTAAACCTTGCACAAAACCCGTTCCTGCAACAGCGGAGGCCACCGCCGCAGCCCCGCGAGCAGACCTGCCGGTGCTGCTCGAAGCAACGATCTTGATCGCCGTGGTCATCTTACCACTGCAGCTCCTATGCTGACATGATGTGCCGTACACCTCAGACACCATGGTTTGGCATTCAGTGTAGTTGTTGTAGTTGCAACGGTAAAACTGAGTCGGTGCAGGCTCCTCCGGCTCCGGCAGCCGGAGCAGCTTGCCGCCACTGCAGCCGCCGGCCGGCGCGAGCAACGCGTCCTTGGCGTAGTCGGAGCGGACGTACGTCTCGTCGAGCTCCTCCACGCTCCCGTACAGGTTGGCGATGGAGCCGACCATGGCGTCTTTGCTTAGGATCTTGACGACCGTGCCGACGGGCAGCGTGAGGAGGGAGAAGAGGAAGTCGACGACGCCCTTGCTGGCCTCGGCGTACAGCACGCGCCCGGCATTGGTGTCCACCAGCAGCTTCATGCTCAGCGCGGGAGTGCAAGCATCAGAGCTGGATGGAGCCATGTCTCGTACGAACTTGTGTTACTACTACTCGTATAGTTTCTGGGGTCTGCGCGCGCTATGATGGGGTGAGCTGTTGATACATGAGGGATGGCCTTTATAGACATGCTGAGCGAGCTGCAATGAAGGCCTCGCGGAGAGTATGCACATCGGCGGTTCGTTGGGAACTTCCCATGACTATAAGATGGACCGTTTATTTTCATGCAGTCCCGATGCAGGGTGGCCGTAGGCAAGGCGTGCATTGTGGCTCAAGTCACAAGAACCGATATTTTGCATATGTAGGGCCCGTTTAGCACGCCTTTGGATCGTGAAAAAACAGCTCTGGCTCTGGCTCATATGGAAAAGCAGTTTTTTCTGGCTCTGGCTTATTTGTACGAAAACGTTTGGCAAAACGGTTTCTCCTAGTTGTAAAGAAGATGTCAAATGTCCAAAATACCCTTATATTTTTTTCTCTTCATTTTTCTTTTCTTTTTCTTTCTTTTTTTCTTTTTCTTTCCTTCTCCCCTTCTTTTCTTCTCCTTATCCGAACGGCCACACTCCTTATCCTGTCACCCACTCCCTCCCTCCCCCCCTCTCTCTCTCTCTCTCTCTCTCTCTCTCTCTCTCTCTCGGGCGTAGCAGGAGGCTGGCGGGGGAGCTCGAGGCCGGCGGTGGGGCGGAGCAGGGAGGGCCGGCAGTGGGGCGGATCTGGAGCTCGAGGCCGGCGGGGCGGAGCAGGGAGCCGGCGGTGGGGCGGAACTCGAGGCCGGGGAGCGGTGCAGGGAGATCGAAGCCGCGCGGGGCGGAGCTCGAGGACGGCGCGGCGGCGGCCGTCGGCGCGCGGCGTCGGGGAGGAGAGCAAGCCGGGGACAAGGATGGAAAGTGTAGAGGAGGAGTCGGAATAAGCCACTTTTTTTGGCTTTTGGCGGGCGGAGGAACTGTCTCACCGCATTTTGTGGGGCTTTTGCTGGCTCTCGGCCGCAAGCCGTTTTGGGCTCGAGCGTTTGGCACGGCTTCATCAAAAGCCGCTCTAGAAGCTGCTCGTTGAGCCGTGCCAAAGGGCCCCGTAGTCCCAATGCAGAATGCCAGCTGGCCTGGACGCTGACTGAAGTCCGGAGGTTGCGCACTGCCCTCGATGTGCTTCACTTATGATGTTTTCAACACACACACTCGCTCTCTCTATACACACACATACAAACACACATATTCAACCACCAAGTTTATAACAAACAATGAGCTAGCTAGCTCTGTCTAACTATTGCAGATTATAAAATTTTTTAGCTGAATGATCCTAAACGTAAGGAGGAATATAATGATGATCTCACTCATGGCCCTCACTAAAAACAGTCTTGTCAGCTCTGATTGGCGCAATTAATGGCCAACTAGCTCGTTATTGCTTAGCTCTTGCCCATATATTTGTCGAAAAGAATTGAACACTAAAAGTCCATTTATTTGTGCAGGTAGGGTATGTAAACAATGCATACCTAAATAAATAAATGAAATATACAATTAATTAGCTAAACAGGTTAGCAATAATTAGGAAATACAGTGTGTTCCAAATAACCCACAATGATTTCTTCTTCTCATCAAAGAAATATAACCTGCAGTATCTAAAAAGACAACTCGTAGCATGATTTATGTAGCTTAAAAGAAGGGGCCAGTGCAAACCGAATTTGATCTACAGAAGAAATGTATCCTACATCGTTAGTTTTAGGTTAAAAATGATTTCATATTATTGAACGATATAGAAATTAATCTCAAGTTTCAAAAAATCTAAAATTAGTAGGACTACCAAATATGCCCGTGCGTTGCAACGGAAAGAAATAAATACTTGTACGTGAGAGTTGTGTAAAAAAAAGGAAAAATCATTTATTTGTGCAAATATAATTTTACACTTTGTTCACTTAATTGATAGGTTAGAAGTCCAGGGACAGCAGATCGAACACGTTGCTGCTTTCAATTTATTTTGGTTTGGTTCGTACCAGTGTCACAAAGTTCCCAATACGAAGGGTACGAGGAACAGTTACGTGGATCGAAAATTTTAAATTCATGGTTCACGAGCGTATTTCTCTTCGAGACGATTGATTTGAAGAGTGGAACATGATCCCTAGATAATTTGGACGATACACCTGGAACGCAGGCTTAGTTCAACAGAGTGGTCCTTCCTGACGCCACCGATGGCGAGGGAAGCCAAAGGTACATGAGGAAGGTGCACCATCATGCGGGACCAAAGACGACGTGGAGGCGGCTGGGAAAAACGCTCTCCCACCGGGGAGCCCAAGTTTCTGAGCCACCTCGCTGGAGGCCCTGTTGGAGGGTGCCACAACAGCACTCGGAATACATTACATTGAGCTCGTAACGTCCACGCTGACTTGCTTGGGGGCAGCCTAGCAACCCAACGCCATCCACGCCGTGCGCCCAGAGGTGGATTACCGGTTTGGCATGGAGGGCGCCTGTGGTGGCGGCGTTGACAAAGGTGGCTGTCATTTGCCACACCGCCAGTGGGACACCGAGCACCTCTCCTTCAAGCTCCTCCGCACCAAGCCTGGCGGCACATAAGTGTCGGTCAAGAATGGTGGTGGACGCTCATCCTAGTATGCCATCGTTGTTCTGTACTCTCTATTTCTCTGAAGTACAGGAGTATGGCAGCATCGTCTGTTATAAAATGTTGCATGTTCTTACATCTGCTACCAACGTAATTAAGCAAACAGTTGGTGTAGCTCTCTGCTGTTATGAAACGAATGTATGATTGTTGCGTAGCTTATGATTATTTGATATACTTGCATGTTCCACCACCTGTTGCAACTGCAATAATTTTTTCTATATTCAAAGTTAAAGGATAATTAAGAGGAAAGTTGATTTGCATATATACTGTGATCCAATTGTGTTGTGCTAGCTAGGGCATTTGAGCACATTGAAATACCAAACAAAAGAAACCCCAAATCCACTGTATTAAACGACGAAGAAAAGGAAGCAGAAGTGTGTTGCTGCGGGGTTAGTCATGATTACCTGCCTCGAAGCGCACCTGCTCATACACCATACAAGAACTAGGCCAACAACAAATCACATCTTAGAAAGAACAAAGGATCACATATGGCAGTCTGTCACGCACCTACAGATGCACGAGCATTTCCAGCCGCCGGATCCACCTACTGATGCAGCCAGTAGGTCCAGTTCGCTCCCACAAGCTGCGGCCCAGATACTGGCATGCGAGAGACTGAGAGGGACAGAGAGACCGAGAGAGAGGGGTGTTTTGGACGGCGTTTGAGTCCGCAGAAAGATGTACTGTGCTGATGTGCTCGATTTTAATGGGCCACAGCATTTTTTCAGAATCAGTGCCTCAAAAAAACATTTTATGATTTATGAATACACATATATGATGACACTGCGGCAGAATTTCATTACAATACAAAATAATGCCAGTGACGCTAGAGCAAAGTACAAGGTGACACCGATACAAAGTTGAGATTATTTATTGGGAAACAAACGGCGAAGTGCACATATTAACCCATACAAGCCCGCAAGGACTCCAAGAAGGAGACACCGGCCACGTCGCTCTAATTTTTTTCCTCCGTCGGATTTTCGAATCGATGGCCCAGATCTCTTGAAGGCGATTCTCGTCCGGAGCAGCTTCTCGTCGTCCTCTCCGGCTTCTTCGAATTCTTCGCGCTCTTATTTACCTTCTACGGCTTCTTCTCAGAATCCAGCGAAAAGAATATAATATCCAGCTTCTGCTTTCCCTTCCCCAAACTTCTGCTTCTCCTTCCCCTTCCTCGCTCTCTCTCGTCCGCTCCCTCCCTCTCCTGATCTCTCCCGACGCGCGGCCAGGGCGGCCACCGGCGCCAGCAGCGCGGCGCGGCTGTGGTCGCCCTCGTCCTCCTCCTCCACCTCCCCACGGCGTGCCGGCCGGGCAAGTGCCGCCGGCTCACCGCGCTCCCCGGCCTCTGCCGCGGCACCGCGCGTCGCCGCCGGCGGTGGCTGTCCCCGGCCACGGCGCAGCGTGGCTGCCCCCCGGCGCCGCTTCCTCCTCTAGCCCGCGGGCGTTCATATGCTACAGGAAACCCTAGGTCCGGAGCTCCTAGCGCCGAACCCCGCCCCCGACTTCTCTCTCTCTCTCTCTCTGGCACGCCGAGCCCGCCCCCGGCTCCTTTCTCTCCCTGTGGCGTGTGCAGCTAGCTGAGGTCCTCCTATGGCTGTATTTCGATTTTATGCCTCTGTATTTTTTAGATGTACCTCGATTTGTTTGTTGCAGGTTCCTGATTTCATATGCTCTGTCAAGCATGGCCAGTCGACAAGAGGTTCGTGTATTCATGCATCCTTCTGGGATACAATTCAGCATGTTCAGAACCTTTGTTACATGGCTGTTAATTTTTTTTTGTGCATACTAATGCTACTTTGGCTGTCTGCGAAATTATTTGTCTGTCAACTAATGTTGCTTTCATTTCTTTGTAGTTATGCTGGTTATGACTACGTAAGTTTAATAGCAATATGATAGGATCACCATTTCTTTTATGAAAAATAATGCCTGCAGAACTTTTTTTTTTGCCCCTCATGCAGCTCTGCAATGATACAGTCCCGGTGCTTGTTGGACCAGTCTCATACTTGCTCCTCTCTAAACCTGCCATGGGTGTTCACAGATCTTTCTCTCTTCTTTCACTTCTTGGTAGTATTTTTCCCATCTACATGTAAGCATCCACACAAAGCAACCAACATATTAATATTCACCAAATACATGAAGGCCACCTCTGGACCACATTAGTTATTTCGTTTTGCTGTAGTTCTGTCCCTAAAAGTTATGTAAAAATCGCTTGCTTGGAGCTAATGGTTTAGCCTCTCCTGTTCCCCAAACTATCGTATGGAACTCAGATTGGATGGCAGGCCACCGAGTTTCACTTTGTTGCTTAAATTTTTTACCTCATTCCCATAGGGAAAATGATATTTTTTTTACATGGCACTCATGCATTAGAAAAAATTAACCATCACAGCTCAGGCCATGGTAACCTTGAATCTTTTGTTCTTTTTGTTACCTCTACCAATCAATTCCTGAAGTACAAGCAAGCTACGGTATGATACTCTCCACCTGGCAGCAACTAATTTGATGATGGACATTGTTTTTTAGGTTCTTGATTGAGGTAATGTGTTGTCTGATCAATCTACAATTTGTAGATGGCAAGGACAGCCACCTACAGCAGAACGTCCAATGTGCACGACAGGCAGCAGATGTATAACGAGGCAAGCATGGAAGGAAAGGTAGTTCGGTCACAGTTCCTATGAATTGACTATGTTTTTTTCACCTACGCGTGCGCAATGTTGCTCCACTGGTTTGGGTAGCTGCAGCCTGTGTAGTAGACGAAGCAGAAAAAATATTCATATTTCTTCTTTCTGATATTTTTTTGGGGTATCACATTTTTGTTTGGTTCAATTTATTTGGCTTCGTTCATTCCTTCACTTCAGTCATCGGTGCTTTTCTCATGTTCTCTTACATCGTGCAGTTTCTTTACATCGGTGCGGTTTCAAATTAGATGTGATCAGCAAAACAAAAACATTCACTTAATTGCCACCTCAAGATTTGTTCATTTGATACATTTTTGCCGGCAATTTCCAGGCCAGAATTCAGGAGGGAAACTAGATTGAATATATATGGATCCGGGGCTGCCAAAATATTGGTGAGTAAATACTTATTGCATCTGTTAGTTCTTCTAGCTAGAGCTTATTTGGGCAGGGCTTCATGTTGTACAAACTGAATTAAAATCTATTTCATGCACATCTCCAGCCATTTTTATTCTTATGGCAGTCCATTTACTCATCTGATATTTTATTAACCTACATGTGCGAACTGAGCTAAAATATTTCTCATGTATGAACTGAGCTAGCCCACTGTTCTTATGTCAGGCCATTTACATGTATGAACTGAGCTAACATAACAGAAAGCAAACTGATATTTCTCATGATGTAACCACTGATGCAGAATAATTAATGGAAATATGTTCAGTACTCTTTGCGACCTCAGTTTCACCCTTTTTAGATCATAAACTTTGTACTTGCTGATGCTTTGCTAACTTATTCTAAGTATTTGTGGTGTGAAGAAAAAAAACCACTGTATCTACATATTCAATATGGTTGTCTTCTGAAACTTTTCCTGCTATTATAGATGGTGAGGTCGATAGGATCGGCAGAACTACATGCTAAATTTATACAGTGCACTCTTCAAACTTTGGCTTTATAATATGTTTGCAAAACCACCAATTCTGTCCTATGGGCCTGTAATATTCCATTTGTTCTACAAAGACTCTAGGTAATTGTATCATTCGCTCTTATACTGCTAATAAGACTTAAACACGTGGTGTACAATGAGCTACTTTCCTTTGGCCTTCTACCACCCATGAGTTGTTATAGACAAATTTACTTGATGCAAGCATATATATCCCTAGATTATTCCACGATTTAAAAAGGAAATTAAGTCCATAGGTGCTAATTTGTAATAGTTATATGAGTGGAAACACATGCCTTCATTTTTTCATGCTCTGTATTATTTCAGATTTCAATGGAATGAGTGTGTACTTTCATCACAATTTGAGCTTTAGACCTACTGAATCATTGGTGATTTATACATGTAAGTATTATGTCAATTAGTTTCGAATTACGCATGTTGATTTACGAAAATAAACATTTAAGTTACTGCCTCATACATGACTGACCAAGATTTATCTGAATCAGTTGTGTTTTCTTTATAGCTATCTTAGTTCACAGCTATTGGTCTGTTGCTGCCTTCACTCAACCTAAATGAGGGAATGGAGTGCTTCATTAAAAAAGAACATGATCCTTACCATCAGCGAGGATGGAGGGAACATGAGCATTTGAACAGCCTTTGCTTTTGAGTCTTGATGCCACTTCACTCAAGGCACCTAAACAACCTCAATACTATATTAGAATATGTTGGTATAATGGTTTGGACAGATTTTTATTACATGCAGAACTGAAAAATATTGGAGCCCAAATTTAGAACCACGTAGTACCTTTTATGATACCCTGATTGCTTTAGCGATGTCTTTGTGCTGGGCCATCAACCACGTAATCTCGTGAGGATACTCTGCGTCCATACCACACCTATACTGCTTTAGCCTCCATCTTTGGTCCATGGTTCACTTTGGTTGGGCAGTAGCAGTACGCAGTAGCTCCTTTCTTTGCCACTTGGGTGGCTATTACTGTCCAGGCATCTCACTGTTAATAATTGGATTAGATTCATGTATAGAATTGAGACTACGCTCTCAATTTTTGATTTGTATGGCTGCTGTTTTTTTTTTACAAAAAGACCAAGGCTTCTGCCTAAATAGACAGTTCAAACTTACGGCAAGTTAAAATATATATAATGGACAAATTTTTGATCCATTAGTTTCCAGAAAGTATAACCATAGCCTACCTAAATTTTGCGGATGGTAGACCATCTAGATTTTAGTTATATTCGGTGTGGGGAAACTGTCACCGCAATTGCTAGCTAACAACTCTAGATGGCCTGCATATTGGTTGATAAACCTGTCCATAATTATGTTTCCTGTATTACTAATGTTTCCTATGTATTGTAGTGACTGCTTGTTAGCTTGTTGGCTGCACGGTCGAAATGACAGGTCCTTATACAATGCTAGCCCAATTCTATTTGCAGCGTCCCTGTCTAATCAGTTTCCCCACTAATTTCTTTGCTCCTTGCGGTGCAGTGAATAGCCGGTATTTCACATCGATTCACTTAGCAAGTAGTTTTCAGAGACGCTCTCTTATTTTGGTAAGAAACCTACTTTGGGCCTCTACCTATCTTCATCACCTACCACATACAAATTCTTTTAGCTTAGCACCATTTTTCAGTCCAGGTAGATGCCTTTTAGGCCTCGAAATAATATCATCTTATTTGCCAATGGCTGTATCAAATTGGTAAGATAATTTTACATTGTTTGTGACGAAGCACTGATACTTAGGTTATGTAGAGTCTCATGTGTTACTTGGGGACACCCATTTTGGCATCGAGTGCAAGAAGCCCGTGCCAGCCACCATAGGCCATCTGATGGTATGTGTTACCTGAACCACATACCCATTATATACTGATGGTATGGTATCGATCACTGAAACTATGCTGAAAGCCTCTTTGTTTATGATATGTTGTTCTAAGCATTTGGATTTATTTTTCTGATTCAAAAACCGGATTCATTTTTCATCTTCCCTATACGATGTCATTGTTTCTGCATGATTTATTTCACATTCTCATATGCGGATGTACCTCATATTTTTTAATACACATACTGTGCAAGTTAGAAATAGAAAAATGGAAACGCCGTCCTTTTTTTACATGTACTTTGACTGATATGAGTTATGTTCAGAATTAATTCGTAATGACATTAATCTCACATCCTTTTTTTGTTTCTAGAAATAATCACAGAAGGCCGTAATGTTACAGGATGGTCCAAGTATTTTGTGCCTCCTTTTGTTCGGCATTGTCCCTTAACTGATCTTCATCTATGTTTTGCTATAGTAATCAGTGTTATTCTAAACGTTAAACGGTAAACAGTCGATCACCTATCGTATAGCCCATTATTCGGGCAAAACGGGTGTTTAAACGGGAAAAACAGCCGTTTAAACGGTCAAAACAACCAGTTAAACGGAAACGGTGTACCACCGTTTAGCGTTTAAACGGTGTGTAAACAGGCTAAACAGCCGTTTAGGCGAACAGTGATAGTAATCGACATCAAACCATGCATGCCTTGCTGCGGCTTAACACCAAATGGAGCAATGCCATGGGTGTTCCAAGTATTTTGTTTTCCCTTTTTTAGGCATTGTCCCTTGACTGATCTTTATCTATGTTTCCTACAGTAATCGGCATCAAACGATATATGTTTTACTGTAGCTCCGCACTGAAGGGAGCAATGCCATGTTCCTGGATTCAATATATATTTTCAAAAGTAAACTTACATGTGCCTACCAACGCGCGCAAGGGCGCGCGCCTTATACTAGTTGGCCATTATTGTGTGGCAAAGCACGGAGACCAGTCTAAGAGACTGCATAAAGCTCACGCCTTCTGGAGGTTAATAATCATCAGATTCGGTAGTCTCAAAAACCTACACAAGGTCATATATATACATAATTAATCAAGGGAATATGTACAAGTTAAGAAATCTCGAGTTTCAACTGTACATACACAAGCCGGTATATTAATATGTCATATAATATAATGAAAGGAGATATAACAGTAAGTTGCGTACTCCCTCGGTCCCTAAATAATAAGTGCGATTCCCGCTTCAATAAAAGTCAAAATCTTTAAACTTTTACGACATATTTACGAAAAATATTAATATTTTAGTACATAGTTAGTATCGTTAGATAGATCGTTAAATCTATTTTCATGACAAACTTATTTTGGAGATACAAGTGTTGTTAATATTCCTTACAAAACCTAGTCAAACTTAATAAGGTTTGACCGGCACGAATACCGTAGCGACACTTATTTAGGGACAAACGGAGTATATATGAAGTTGTGTAGTTCCATATATGAAAAATTACATACGTAATATGTGACGTGCACCACAACTTTACCTCACTGCCGCACACACCACTCGCCTAAATGAATAAAAAAACAAAATCAACTCCTGCTCACCTCACTCCGCACGCGCCGCCAGGCCAACGAGCTCCTCTCTCTCATGCTTCCCTGCTACTCCGCTCTCTCTCTCTCTCTCTCTCTCTCTCTCTCTTTCTCTCTCTCTCTCTCTCTCTCTCTCTCTCTCTCTCTCTCTCTCTCTCGCTTGCCCATCCCGGCACGTGCCCTCCCCCACCCCGACGTCCTCCTCCCCCACCCCGGTGGCTCCTTCAACCACCCCGATGGTGTCCCTCCCCCCATCCCGGCGTCCTCACCCACCGGGAGCCCCCAATGCCGCAGATCCGATAGCTCTCTCCCCCACCCCGGCGAGATCCATGGAGCACAAGTGAGATCCATGGAGGTGGCGTGGCGATGTTGTAAGGGAGTTGGCGGCTCTCCCCCACCCCAGCGCGGAGCCCTCCCCACCCCAGGCGGCACCATCTCTCACCCCGACGACTGAGCTCCCCCCACCCCGGTGGCCATGGCGCTCCTCGCTCCCCTTCCCCCACCGTCACCGCCGAGCCAAGGCCGATACTGGTGGCGCTGGTGCTCAAGTGTAGCTATTCGCCGCCGTCTCCGACCCTGACGACTGGAATCGACCGGCCTAGCCTTCCCCTCCCCTATGTTGCATATGTATGTTTCAAGTGTTATAGACATTTCAGATGTATGTTGCAATTGTTTTATATGGATGTTCCAAAAGTAGATCGGGGCATGTTGCAAGTGTTTCAGAGGCATGTTGCAAGCATCTGTTCAAAATGTTTTATCTGTTTCCAGACATATGTTGCAATCGTTTTGATATGGATGTTACATATGTTTTCACACATATGTTGCAACAGTATATTCGAAAATGTTTCATATTTTTTAGTCTTATGTTGCAGCAAGTGTTTTCATGTTGCAAGTTGCAAGTGTTCTATCTGTATGATGCATATGTTTTCACATATATCTTGCAAGTATATGTTCTAGATGTTTCATGTGTTTGAGATGTATGTTAGATTCAAGTGTTTTATGTTGCACGTGTTTTATGCTGTTCGGAGAGTCAGGGGTGGCTGGGGAATGGGGCGCGGCGAGTCGGTGGCCGACGGACGTGGAGCACTGGGGGTCGGCGGTCGGGGGCACGGTGGGGTGGGGTGCGCCTGTGGGGGCGGGGCAAACGGATGGGGATAGGAGCAGGGTGCGTGAATGGGGGCAAATCAGGCGTTAAGGTGCGATCGGGCCTACAGATAAGCATGGTGAGGTGTGGATTTTTTTATTTGCATTTTAACGTTTCAGTGGGAATTTGCACCGTCCGACGGTAAGCGTCTAGATCGGACGTCTAGGCGCTAGCAACTCCGTTTTTTATTTTTTTTGTTTTGTTTTGTTTTCTTTTTAATTTTATTTTTTTATTGTTTTCTTTTCTTGCTTCTATTTATTCTTTATTTTTCTTTTCTTTTTTAGATTTCTATGTTTTTTCATTGTTATTTTATTTTTTCTTTCTATTATTTCTTTTTAACTATACTTTATTATTTATTTATTTTTATTTTATTTTTATTTTATTTTTATGCTTTATTTTTCTTATTTCTTTTTTCTCTCATTTACCTATATTATATGAGATACATATGATGTTTATGTAATATATATATGTGATGTTATATGATGTATTTTGTCATGTTCGTAAAGTATACATATGATGTTTTTTATGTATTTTGTGTTGTTCATGCATACATGTAGTATTCATGTACCATATATATGTGATGCTCTATGATGTATTTTTGTGATGTTTATGTTGTACACATGTGATGTTTTATGATGTATTTTTTATGTTCATGTAATATATATGTGATGTTGTGATGTAATCTGTCATGTTCACGTATTATACATATGATGTTATATGATGTATTTTGTGTTGTTCAAGTAGTATACCTATGATGTTCTTTGTGATGTTCAGTAATATAAATGTGATATTCTATGATGTATTTTTGTAATGTATTCACGTGGTATACCTGTGATGTTTTATATATTTTTGCGATGTTCACGTGTGATATACATATGATGTTATATGATTTATTTTTATGATCACGTAGTAAACATCTCCTCCACATTATTTTTGTTCCTATTTTCCATTTTTTTCAAATAAATCTATGATATATACTCGCTCTTGCGTGCTAGGTGCGCTAGTCTTCGAGGAAAGCAGCACCAGGTTTTTAAAGAGGCCACACAAGCTGACATAAAAGCTGTTGCTTTTTTTTGTTTTTGAGAACCATAAAAGCTGTTGCTATTATGTTCATACAGGCTAGGGCGGATCTGGGACCGGACTGGCGGCTACAGCTTGGGTCCAGCCCGAAAGCCCCATCATGTAGTATCCCATCCGAAGCCCATGGGAGAAGGAACCGAGAAGGCCCAGCCCTACCCGGCCAATCTGTACGCACATCGCTTCCTCACATCATGACTCTAAGTCGGCAGCGCCCTTCGTGGCCCTCCCCAACCTCAAT
This sequence comes from Miscanthus floridulus, assembly GCF_019320115.1. NCBI lineage: Eukaryota > Viridiplantae > Streptophyta > Magnoliopsida > Poales > Poaceae > Miscanthus > Miscanthus floridulus. The sequence goes on along the minus strand of NW_027097136.1, from coordinate 62,318 downwards.
CCCTGCCTAAGGCCAATCTCTGTGAAGGGTTTCATTTCTCAGTGAAGGGTTTCATTTCTCAGTGAAGAGTTTCATTGTGCTATTTTTAAAGACTGCCATGTCATATAAAATGACATGAAACTTGGATGAAACACTTACTCTCAATGCAAAGTTTCATTCTAGAGTTTCGTAGCCATTTAATTCTAAGACTCATAGAGAATTGGTAATCGTGCTAAGAGAGTTTCATCCCATGAAACTCATTTTTCTTCTCTCTCTTCATTAAAACATTGCCATGTCATCAAAAATGCATATGTGGCAAGCTGTTAAATACAAATGAAACTCTTATGAAACTCTCACCGAGACTGGGCTAAGTCGGCGCCAACAGCCTCGGCGTCGGCAGGTAGAAACGCCGCCACTACATGTCGGTGTCGGCCTCTCTATCCAGGTTTATCTCCTGATGCGACGGCCGGAGAACGCTGCAGTTAAGCGGTAAACTGGTGTCGGTGAATTTTTTCCTAGCCCTAACAGAGGCCGGAACGGAAATTTGTACATATCTCATCAAAATCAAAAAAAGAAAAAAAAACTGAGCTTTACGGTGTGCGATTGTTGGAGTTTTCAAGTCAGAGGGGAACCAAACAAGCGATATCTCCGAACTTGTTCGACAGTGTCATCCCAGTCCCTAAACTCGCAAATCGACTGTTCAAGTCCTCAAACTTGTTCATCTGTGCCATCTCGGTCCCTAAACTCTCAAATCGCTTGTTTAGATCCTCAAACTTGTTCGGCTATATCATCTAGGTCCCTAAACATGCAAATCATCCGTTTAGGTTCTCAAACTTATTCAGTTGTGTCATCTCGGTAACCAAATATTATAAACTTGTAAATTCAATATATATTTATAGAACTGTCCAAAAATTATAAATCTAATTTTGTTAGACTCCTGGTAATATGTACTTTAAATTATAATAAAAGAAATCACCATGTATTTTCAACTCTATAGTTCAATAACTAAATAGGGACATATATTTTTAGGATTTTGAAAAATATACGTGACTATTTAGTCATTTAGCTACAGAATTAAGAATAGAAAGTACATGGTGATTTCTTTTACTCTAGTTTAAAGTACAAGTTACCAGGAGTCTAACAAAATTAGATTTATAATTTTTGTATAGTTCTATAAATATATATTGAATTTACAAGTTTACAACTTTTATCGACCGGGATGACACAACTGAACAAGTTTGAGGACCTAAACAGGTGATTTGCATGTTTAGAGACCTAGATGATACAGTCGAACAAGTTTGAGGACCTAAACAAGCTATTTGTGAGTTTAGGACCGGGATGATACGGATGAAAAAGTTTGAGGGCCTAAACGGTCGATTTACGAGTTTAGGGACAAGAATGATACAGCCGACCAAGTTTGAGGACCGTTAGTGAACTTTACTCTATTATTTATACACACATTAGCTCTACTTGTGTTTTTTGTTGTGCAGAGACCAAAATGCCTCTCATGGAGTGGAGATAGAGATGTATTTGGAAAGAGAAATGTGCATTCAGAAGTGAGATGGTAAGTTTTCTAGAAAATGTTATCTATTTTGGGACGGATGGACTATGTCTTAAGCTAGAGATTTTAGCATGCAAGAGGAGCACTAGATAGTGTACTATAGAATGCTAGTGTTCATGGTGGGTTTGTAGTCTTGTCGAGCATAATGAACGAAGACTTGCATGGAATGTACCGGACCTGGATAAGGCCTTATTTGGATGTCGGCGGATTCACATCAATCCATATATATTGAAGTGGAACTTTGAACTAAATTCCACCTCAATCCAAACGTATTTGGATTGACGTGAATCTCATAACATGCGAACAGGGTCTAAGTTGAGTGGAGCGGTAGTATAACAGATTATAGATTGCTTTGGTTCGGTGTACGTAGACTCCAGTGGAGCCGGTCTTCAAGGAAAAGCAGTGCGCATTTATTATAAAAGGGAGGTACGACCGTACGAGACATAAAGCTATTAGATCGACCAATAGGCGCACAACCCAAGCAACGAATATTCGTGTACACACGCATGAACCCATGATCCTCTCCCGACTCTCGAGGCACCAAATACTGCAAATTAAATGTCCTACCTGCCTGTCATAAGAGCACGGTTCCTGGTAGCATTCTCTCCACTTATATAGTAATTAGCTCTTTATAGTTAATACATGGTCCACTTATCTCTCTCACAGATTTTCTTGGTTTTTGTGTCCAAGTCGGCTGTAAGCATACAGCCCGCTTCTCCTCTTTCTTCTCTCCTCCACCTTAGCATTTAGTCAGCTTACAGCCTGCTATTATACTTGCTCTAGACCCATGATGAAGAAAGAAACATGCGTCTGTCTGAAGCTGCTGCCTTTTCCTCTGCGTCGCAACTGCTACACGCACGCGCACACAGTCACACACACATCCATCGTTGTCGTATAGATAACCAGATAGCTACAAAATGCAACGGTTGTAGTATAGAACGATAGATGCAGTTTGGATTCCATGACCAGGGTTTTCAATTTCGGTATTGCAAAAATTTCGGTCACCACCGAAACTACCGAATTTCGCGAAATTCCGCCCAAATTTCGGCGAATTTTTTTTAGAGACTAGCACATGAAGTATGATTTTTCTAAAAAAACATTTAAATCTAAACAAATATTAGTATGATTTATGACTACACATCTATTGAATACAAAAATATGCAATATAAACAATAAAAAATTGAGTCTAAAGTTATATAACACATGTATTAGTGTATTACAAAATTTCGGATTTTTCTTTCGGCCACCACCGAAATTATCGAATTTCGCGAAATTTCGCCGAAATTTTGTACCCTGTCCATGCCGTAAAGTTTTTAGTTACTGAATTTTAGCTTTTAGTGCTCGAAATAGATAGTTTAAAGTGTTATCTACAAGTTTAGTTACTTAACATTACAATATTAGTCTATTATAAACCATACAAGTATAACAAAGTGGCTAGTCTAAAAGTTAGTAGCCAACTAAACTTTACGTACCATAGGAGCCAGCTTAGTCGTGTACAGTATTTGTACTACAAAAAGTGAGAATGTGTAACGTACAGAAATAATTATTTTTAATTTGACATGGGCCGGGTATTAGCATGAACCTCTAATACTTTTAAATGTCCCGTTTAGATTCCTGAACTAGTCTACTGTTCAAGAGTTTATTACAGGAGAGTGGTCCTGTGGAGCACAAAATGTAGAAGACCTGCATGAAATATATTCCACCTCGATCAATTAAGTGGTAACAAATTGTTAACTCCATGGGCTACCTCTACCTGTAGACAATAGTGGAGCCAGCCTTCAAGGAACTGGACGTAATAAAGCTGATCCAACCCGACCAATAGGGCGCAAACATGTAGGAGTAGTTAATTGCAAAGTGAGAAACTGGAGAATATGCCGGTTCCCATTTGCCCCCACATGAGAAATGCTATGCCAACACGCACCACACACGGCACTTCCCATTCCAAACTCCCTGGCCTAATGTGAAAGAGCATGACTTGGTGTGCCTCCTTGCATTGGGGCCGGATGGTTTAGGAGGTGTTGATCAACTAAACTGCGCTCAGCGGTGCGATTAGTGGTTGACACTTGACACTGACATGCTGATTTTTAGCTGCAGTCTTTTTTTTTATTTTGAAGAATTTTGAGTTCCAAAATGATTGCGTTACTCTCCTATATATCATACACATTTTTACGAGTATTTCTTTATTTTTCACGTTATCCTTGAGTGAAGAAGACTATTTTATTGCATTATTTATGTAGGCATACTCCCTTCATCCATGATTAAGTCAACTTCTAGAAAGTTTAGGACAGATTAGTGCTACCGAGAAAAGATTACAATATCCCTCATTAATCTAATTTACATATTTTTAATTAGATGCCAGTTGGTGAGGCCTCTTAGGACATTCTCAGCGGAGAGTTTCATACCGTTGTTTCTAAAAATACAAAATGTAATGAAACATGGATAACACAATTACAATACATAGTTTCATTCTTTTGTTTTATAAATATTTAATTTCATGTCTAGAGTTTGGAAACTGAGCCAAAAGAGTTTCATCCTCATCAAATTCACTTATTTTCTCTATTCTTAATAGCATTGACATGTCATCATAAAATGCTTATATGACAGCTTATTAAATGCAAATAAAATAAACTAGTTGCATATTACTCCCTCCATACTAAAAAATGAAGTCGTTTTAGACAAGACTTGGGTCAAACATTGGGAATATAAATCATGAATAACTTTAAGTTGTTGAGTTTGGAAATGTGAAAACCATATGTATAGATTTGTCTTAAAAAATACTTTCACAAAAATTTGCATATATCGCTTTTTAATAAATATATTTATAAAAATAAGTAGTCAAAGTTATGCTTTGGAGACCGTGTCGCTGTCTAAAACGACTTCATTTTTAGTATAGAGAGAGTACTAGTTTTTAATCAAGTACGTAGTTTACTACACCACCAATTTTACCCTACCAGTTAACGCGGGCGTGGCTTCCAAGAGTACACTGACCAAAATAAAAAGAACTACTGAACAGCCAGGCTCTTGAAGTAGATTTAATTAGAGACAAATTTCCATTCTAAAAATTGATTTAATTATGGATGGATGGAGTAGAGGCCAACCTGGGACCATTGACAACAAAAAGATTACAATGCCAGATCCATTACAGAGATGCTTAAAAAGAGAGTAATAAAACGTCTTTGTACGAGTCTTAAGCTACAATGGGGGGAAAACCAACTTTCCAAGCTAATCTGTGCTCCCCCCCCCCCCCCCCCCCCCCCCCCCCCCATGTTAAAAATTGTCAATTTCACATGGAAGCAGCACCGAACGTCGAGCGCTTGCATAGGCAGCGATGCAAGTTGAAGGGTTCGCAGCAGCCAGCAGCCTGCACGGACCACGGTGGTATATAAAAAAACTGGCAAATCCCGGCAAGCATCTGTTTAGGCTAGCGCTCACTCTGTACATGTCCAAATAACACAGGAGTATCAATACGACGCATAAAACAGAAAATGGGGCACAACGTTGGATCATCTGCGAATCACGAGACTTGTTGCTACACACGTACTATTTTTTTTTCCATGCACGCTTCTTCTAGAATAGAGTACAGCAATTCTTTTTTTATATAGTATAGGAGTACAAAGTAGAAACCCCATTTACAGGCAGCGAATATTCGCTGTATGGAGGAAAAAGAGCGATGGAGAGAGAGTGTCGCAATTGCGCGGCAACTCAGCTCAACGCGTGCCGAACAGGTAATATAATCCGTTGAAAAGCGTGGGCGCCGGATTGGTGCGCCTAGCCAGTAGCCAGCGGCAGCGACGCCTCCCCCTCTTCACCTCGTCTACTCGCTCTCCCTCCTTTCAAAAAGATGCTGAGGCCTTGTTTAGATTACCCCAAATTCCAAGTTTTTTCACTCTCTCTCCATCACATCAATTTTTAGCCGCTTGCATGGAGCATTAAATGTAGGTAAAAAAAATAACTAATTGCACAGTTTAGTTGGAAATCACGAGATGAATCTTTTGAACTTAGTTGGTCCACGATTGGACAATATTTACCAAATAAGACGAAAGTGCTACTATTCATCGGGTTGAAAAAATCTTCAATCTAAACAAGGCCTGAGAGCCTGAGTGAGACGCGTACGCGCCCGTTGTTTTCGGCATAAATATTTGGGCCTTGTTTAGATGCAAAAAATTTTGCAAAATGAGCGCTGTCGCTTTTTTTTGTTATTTGGTAATTAGTGTCCAATCATAGTCTAATTAGGCTTAAAAGATTCGTCTCGTGGATTTCGTCTAAACTGTGTAATTAGTTTTATTTTTTATTTATATTTAATGCTTTATGCATGCGTCCAAAGATTTGATGTGACGGGGAATATGAAAAATTTTGCAAAATTTTTTGCAAACTAAACTGGACCCTAGTGTGTGCAGCTGCTGCATTTTGTTGTGCATCCCAACCTGTCCGCCACACGTACACAGCTGTCGTTGTCATACACATGCCCTTGAGTTTGGTGGAACACTCGACCAAGTGGTGGGCGCCAGTCTTCGAGGAAAGCAGCACCAGGTTTTTAAAGAGGCCACACAAGCCCACTTAAAAGCTGTTGTTTTTTTTGTTTTGTTTTTGAGAACCATAAAAGCTGTTGCTATTACGTTCATACAGGCAGGGGCGGATCTGGGTCCGGGCTGGGGGCTGCAGCCTGGGTTGGGTCCGGGCTGGGGGCTGCAGCCTGGGTCCAGCCCGAAAGCCCCATCATGTAGTATCCCATCCGAAGCCCATGGGAGAAGGAGCCGACACTACCCTAGATCTGGATATCACTGCCGGTTCAAAAATCCACTTCACTGCCGGATTTTGAACCGACAGTGGCATACCGACAGTGATGGGGGTTGACATCACTGCCGGTCCTTAAAAATCGACACTGATCTACAGGAAATAATGTCGGTTCCTGGCTCCGCCCGGCAGTGTCCAGTTGAACAACACTACCGGTTTGTAGTGTCAACCGACAGTGACGGTTGCTTTAAGAGTGTCGGTTCTTGGTTCAAGCCAGCAGTGTTGAGCAAGCCTACACTGTCTGTTCATGGATCAAACCGGCAGTGTTGTAGTAAATATCAGTGTCGGTTCATCGATAAAACCGGCAGCGTTCTTGTAACTATCAGTGTCGGTTCATGGTTTAAGCCGGCAGTGTTGAGCAAGACAACACTGTCGGTTTGCTTCTAACCGGCAGTGATGGTTAAAACAACACTGCTGGTTTGTTGCTAACCGGCGGTGATGGCCCGTTCGTATTTTATTGTTTTATAATTTATTTTAATTTATATTTTTTCATGGAATTGGGTTTCGTTTTATATACGCTACGTAGACGACAGGTCCATCAATATTAAATATTACAAATGTTACGATTACAATTCAAATGTTCTTATCACTACGCCAGATTTGCACATCACTGCCGGTCTCATCACTGCCGGTTATGAGCTTGAAAATAAAAAAATAATTGGGGCTGGACTAAAACCGGCAGTGAAGGATCACATCACTACTAGTTTGTGGCTTGAACCGGCAGTGTTTTGGCGGACACTCATCACTGCCGGTTTAAACCAAGTGCCGATAGTGATTGGGCACTATCACTGTCGGTTCTAGCCAAGAGCCGATGGTGATAAGCCTACAACACAAAAAGGCTATAGCCGTCCTCTTTTTTCTCCCCTCTTTCATCCCGAGAACAGAGGCGCGCTTTTGGGCCCTTCCCTCCATTGTTGCGGCTGCTCTTCACCATGAAGCTAGTGCTTGGATTTTGAAGAATGGCTTGATCTTTTTGCTTTAAGGTTAGTAACAAACATCCACTCCTTTGATTTTGTTGCTTAATTAGCTTCGTTTTGATGGCGACACTGCTTGATTCTCATTCTAGTCCTTTCTCCATTCTAAAGAGCACTTTTCCAATTGGACATTTGTGCAAGGCTCAAATTATGGTGAATCCATCATCCAAAAGATTGGTGTCTATGAATACATTTAAATTCCTAGCTAATTATTCCATAGTGGTCGCCCACATTACATAAAACTCGCATTCATTGTTTCCCGCCAGCTGTGATAGGTACTTCCCCTCCATTTTGACAACCTTGAATGGGACCGGCGTCCCACCGATATGTCTTCTTCGGACACTGAGCAACATTAAAAGGAAAAACATTAGAAAGCGGTATGTGTGATTAAAAAATAATAGTTATTAGGATCGCTTACTAATTCAGCACTGCCACCAGTGCATCGAGATGATGAAATGGTTTTTTCTTTGAGTCCCACACCTCGAATAGATTTTTAGCAAGATTAACACAAATGAAGACGAAATGGTTGCTGCAATCAAATAATCCTAATTATCGAATAATCTTAACGAAAAAAGAAGCATAAAATTAAAAGCCGAGAACACATACTCGCAGTTGTAGGCTAGAAGTATGTGGGTTTTCTTCTTCATCGTGAATTCATCGAAAACAGCAATCAATCTCTGTTTTAGGTCTTCCACGTCACATCCATAGAGGCCTAGACATGTCCTCTCATTGACTTGCATGGGGTCCAAGAAGCCTATGTAATCCTATTTGCTTTTTAGAATGCAAAATTTTGCTATACACCTACATAAAATCATGGGAAGTGCTCAAAAGTTAACAATTTGTGTCTCGAGAGAGTAGTTAATTGTAATATTGTGCGTGTAGGGTACTTACATAGTCCACAACATCAACATTTGAACATCGAGATAGCGTTTCTGGTATAGCTGGAACAAGCACTCCCACTCGACATCGAACTTCTCTTCTTCAGGATATTGGAAAACATGTGGCGAACGGATAATAACCTCAAAACCAAAGTCGTCCATCTCTGTTGCTTGAGCCATGTAATATTCATGTAACTGGCGCATATATGTTGTTAGATTTTTATACTCATGATCGGGAACCAAAAGATTGCCCCTTTCATACTTCATTGCCGGTGTTCCCGTCCCTTGTACATCATAATAGATGTTCGTGGCCTCTTCCATGGTTAAATCAGGGTTGTCTTCGACAAACTTCATAATGTTCCTTAAATCTTTATTGTGTATTTCTTTGTCTCTTGTTGTAGCATATTTATTCTGTGTTTACCTTTCGAATTCAGACTTCAACAAAAACGGAGGCAGTGAGGCACATAGATTGAAGAAACTAACACAATCTTCCTTCGAGATGTGTGCTGTAAATTTTTCTTTCATCAAGGTGGTAGCGCTGCCACTGAACGTCCTTTTTCTTTTTAGTTGGTCCACTTTGGGAGCATTAGCGACTGAATCCAAGGACCTTTTCTGCGACTGTGAGGATGTCCTTGATCTTATTTTGGGCTGAGGTGGAGGAGGATGACGACGAGAATTCTGTTTTCCCGGCGCTGATGAAGATGGAGGAGGAGGAGGAGGAGGAGGAGGAGGAGGAGTCTCTTTTCTCGGGGCTGATGAAGATGGAGTCGGACGAGGAGGAATAGAAGGAGACCTCTATCTTCTCGGGGGTGATGGCTCCGGATGAGGAGGGGAGTGATCTCTGTTGGGAGATGGTGAGTGATCATCGCGGGTGGACGAAGACTCGCAGTCGTCCTCATCATCAGAGAACAATTGATGGTCAAGCTTAATGAAGCGCTTGCGCCAGGCCACTTGAGAGCCCTTGTTTTGACCAAGTTTCGGCCTGTCTTCGCTACGGGGTACTCAATGGGTATCTTGTTATACTTCTTATCAAGTATTCTGTCAATGGTGACATGAGCATACCCCAGTAGAATTGGGCGGTCATTAATTGTCCCGTCTCCCATAGGCCAGGCCTAGTCGAGTGCCACCTTGTCCTTTGTCTAGGTCGATCCACAGCTGCTGCGACCCCTAAACTATGGGCTAAAGGCACTAGGAGTAGGGTTTTGAGGTACTACTGACCCCTTGGACTACAAAATTTGCTCGACTCGCGCTTCAACGGTCGCCTCAATTCGTGCTTCCATTCTGTCTTCCATCTCTTTTAGTCTCCTCAAATACTCTGCCTCATGTTCCGCTCTACCCCTCGAGCGGCTCCGGTAAGTGTTAGATTCTTGGGGGAATGCTAGTTTCCAAGGAACAACACCGGTTCCTCTAGTGCGACTAGGGTGCTCCTTGGGTCCGAGTGCTTGGGTGAGCATGTCTTTCTCCCTATTAGAAGTGCGAGTCCCTTGCCTCACCTCCTCAATTACCTAGGAGATCCTCTAGATCAGTTCGCTCATGGGTTGATTTGAGGAGCTAAAGCTCCCGTCCTCGGCGTGCCATACATTTCTCCCCATATAGTGTAATACCAATCTGGGCTCCCAATCAGCGGTCTCAACCTAAACGCCTTCCTCAGCAAGGCGATCCATCTTTTGAAGTTCTGCTTCAAATTCTGGCATCTTTTTGGCGTAGCCACGAGAGCTGAGATAATGAGGATTCGTCGCTTTTTGTGAATTCTCCTTATTCTTCCTGCTCAGTTCTAAGTACTTCTCAGATAACCTGTATTCCTTGAAAGCCTACCAGAAGTCCTTCTGCTTGCTAAGCTGTCCACCATCGAAATCTGGCTCTTTATTTTGGAGGTCAAAATTCTTGTACAATGTCCCCTTGAAATTCTTAAAGCATGTCCCCATGATTTCTTTTGCTTTTTTCTTGACTAACTCCCTGTCATACTCGGCTGGGAAAGTGAAATACTCTGGGATCTTGACATCCCATATATAATCCTTCTCGCTTTCGGGAACCCTCCACCGGTCATCATCTTTCCCAATCCACTTCCTGTACTTAATCGGGATGAAGTCCCTAACAAGTAACCCGAGGATAGTCCTGTATTTGGTCAAAGCTATAGGCGGTGAGAGTGGATCCCCGAATTCATCGAACTCAGTAATGTGCCAGTGTGCATTCCTACCAACAGGAATCTTTAACACGCCTCGCTTGGATCTGGCCTTCCTGCTACCCGAACCCTCTGGCTCCTCGGCCGGCGGAGGCTCCTGCTAGAGACACCATGTAAGCTATGACCCTCTCAATTGATTAGTGTGTGTGGCTACATAGTGACATGATACTAAAGTTACCTGGCCATCTTGGTCATTTTGACCCAGATCAAGCAGGCCAGACGAGGTCCATGGCTGCTCGTTCTCACCGACCTGATTGACACCATCGCCGTTTGTCGGATCATGCGGCTCTCCCGTCCCAGTGATATCAGCCGCTTCTTGTTGCCAATCAGTTCTTCGGCGACGGGGTAACAGGCGACGATGAGTCATGGCTGACACAATTGTGGTTAGTTTTGGCCGTGAACAACTACTAATAACATATGTTCATATATATAATATGTTTAATGCAAAGTCTAATAATAAGTCCACATACAACAAAGTCAAATAATAGCATATGTTCACCTACAACAAATTCATTGTTTGATTGACCACATACAACAAAGTCCACCTATTGTTCTACAAAACTAAGCCTACATCAACTTCTAAATAAGAAAAGCGATGACCATAGCCATAAATAAAAGTATGACATCTTTCCAAGACCAAGGATCAATTCTCCTAATCTTCACATCTCTGGCGGGTGGCTTCTCTTCAATCTCCAGTGCCAGCGGATGGCCATGGTTTACATTCATTGGACCATAGTAGGCTGGTTGCCCATGGTTTGCAAGGTTGGCCGGATGACTATAGTAGGCCCTCAAAGCTTCAGCTTCTGTGTTGTATTTTTTGTGCAAATTACCAGCGTAGCGATTGACTTGAGCATAGCAATCTTCCCAGGTTCGATAAATCCCAGGCATGCGACCAACATGCACTACATACCATGCCATGGTTGCCTATACATTTAAGTAAATTAGGCATGTGGTAATGGTAACTCACTGAATAAGAGTTATTATTCAAGTTATATAGCCAAACTAAATCTATTTAATGTTCTTTATCCTTAACATGATAAAAAAAATAACCCCAATAATTGGACTGTCTATTATTCGGAGATCAATGTGGTTTAGTAATCATACTTGCTGCTGCTGCCGAGCCAATTTTAAAAGTTGTTTTTAACTTTTTTCTGGAACAAACATCTATAGATGCTTTTTTAAGCATGCTATACATTCCATCAAAATCAATTGACACTCTACCTATAGCAATTATACATGTACACATTTGACAAGAACCCATCAATTGACACTCTACCTATAGCTAAACTAAGGAGTAACAGCATGTAACTCAATCAAATAGGAATCGGCTGCTATTGGGAAGACAACAACAGTGGGGCATTTATCGAACACTTAGCGGCACTCACCGTGGGGGTGGGAAAGCAGTTGTCCACGCGCGCTCCTGAAGGCCTCGGCGGTGCTCCGGCGTCTGGCGATGGACGGCGTGGGGAGTGCTCCGGCGTGCGACGGTGCACGGGCGTCGGTGTCGAAGAAGAGGAGCGCGGGGCTAGGAACGGTGGCGCGGGGGTGGTGGATGCCTTGGCGTGGGGCGGTGCATGGGCCTCGGCGTCGAAGAAGAGGAGCATGGGGCTAGGAACGGCGGCGCGGGGCACGGTGGACGGGTGCTCTAGCTTGGGGCGGTGCACGGGTGTCGGCGTCGAAGAAGAGGAGCGTGGGGCTAGGAACGGTTGGCGCGAGGTTGAAATTTTTCAACCCGCGACGGGCTTTTATACTAGACCTCATCACTGTCGGTTGTAAGTAGAAACCGACAGTGATGGGGGTACATCACTGCCGGTTGTAAGTAGAAACCGACAGTGATGGGGCTACATCACTGCCGGTTGTAAGTAGAAACCGGCAGTGATGGGGGTACATCACTGCCGAGCCATTCTTTAAACCAGCAGTGATTGCCGTGTAGCGGTTACAGCATAAGTAACTTATCTTTTCCACACTTTTTAATACCTCCTACTGGCTCAACGGTTAAGACCCCATAACTCAACCCCCGATACCCGTGTTCGGATATCGAACGGCCCAATTTTTGGTTTAATTTTATAATTTATTAAGCATATGTATTCCTATGTCGAGATGCCTTGAATTTTTTTTTGGTTAAGTGTCTGAACTCTATAGCCCGAGACCCGAGCTCAAACCCAAGGGCTGGCATAATTTTTTTTAAATTTTTTATATATCTCTGTCGGTTTTCAAAATAAACCGACAGTGATAACAAGCATCACTGTCGGTTTCTTCTCATCACTACTGGTTTTTTGAAACCGATAGTGATGTTTATATATATTTAAAAAATTCTTTTATATACTGAATAAATAGAAGCATATGTATTCCTATGTCGAAATGGCTTGAAATTTTTTTGGCAAGCTTATACACCCAAATTAAGATCCCACACTGGATCTTAGTTTTTTCTAATCATTTTTTTATTAGTTATATTTTTCTATGTGCTGAATGAGACAAAAGAGGGTGAATTTCATCTTGGACCCAATAGATTTTTTCATCCACCTCCACAAAATTCTTATCCCTAGGGCACATTAGAGCCTGTGTAAAAGTTTGGCACCATTCCAGATCTTTTCATGGGTAGACTCAGTTCAACCTATAATTAAACTGTCTCGTCGTGCGGAAATTCAATTAAACCTCAGAAAGTAGCAAACCATCTATGGAAAATCCTAAACTTGGTGTTTCGTTCACACGTGGCACGTGCAATCCTAAGAAAAAGTTTGAGACCAATACAACACCGGAATGCCCATGAACCACAGAAACCTTGATAACCTATGTGTATAGTCATGGTTCGATGAAAGGGCAAATGTACCTCTGTGAAGCATGTATACTCCGCCTATGTCGACATGGCTTGAAATTTTTTTGGCGAGCATGTACACCCAAATTAAGACCCCACATAGGATCTTAGGTTTTTCTGATCATTTTTTATTTATTATATTTTTCTCTGTGCCAAATGAGACAAAAGAGGGTGAATTTCATCTTGGACCCAATAGATTTTTTCATCCACCTCCACAAAATTCTTATCCCTAGGGCACATTAGAGCCTGTGTAAAAGTTTGGCACCATTCCAGATCTTTTCGTGGGTAGACTCAGTTCAACCTATAATTAAACTGTCTCGTCGTGCGGAAATTCAATTAAACCTCAGAAAGTAGCAAACCATCTATGGAAAATCCTAAACTTGGTGTTTCGTTCACACGTGGCACGTGCAATCCTAAGAAAAAGTTTGAGACCAATACAACACCGGAATGCCCATGAACCACAGAAACCTTGATAACCTATGTGTATAGTCATGGTTCGATGAAAGGGCAAATGTACCTCTATGAAGCATGTATACTCCGCCTATGTCGACATGGCTTGAAATTTTTTTGGCGAGCATGTACACCCAAATTAAGACCCCACATAGGATCTTAGGTTTTTCTGATCATTTTTTATTTATTATATTTTTCTCTGTGCCAAATGAGACAAAAGAGGGTGAATTTCATCTTGGACCCAATAGATTTTTTCATCCACCTCCACAAAATTCTTATCCCTAGGGCACATTAGAGCCTGTGTAAAAGTTTGGCACCATTTTGGATCTTTTCGTGGGTAGACTCAGTTCAACCTATAATTAAACGGTCTCGTAGCGCGGAAATTCAATTAAACCTCAGAAAGTAGCAAACCATCTCTGGAAAATCCCAAACTTGGTGTTTCCTTCACACGTGGCATGTGCAAGCCTGAGAATAATTTTGAGACCAATACGACATCGGAATATATATTTCTAATTGCCCAATAAATATTACACGAATTACATGCATGACAATAATTAAACACACAAAGCTGTACATATTAAAATTAGAACCCAATTAAACTACGACCTTAAAAACTTAGCTAAATAAACATTAATTACTATCGGAATCATTGTCGGGATCGATCGGGCCACGCACACTAACATGTCTTTGTAGCCATGTATGTTAGTTGATGTCACGGATTATGTATCCGCTTGTACCGATAAAGTCCAATGCCCGTATGAGTGCACTCTCTTGTGCCTCACAATACCAAAAGAATGGTCGGCCACAGAAGTAACCTACTGAAGGACCACTACCCCTGATTGTAATCCTTATATAGTACTGGCGTCCTTCTATAGTGAGCTGGCCATGGTTTCCATTGGAGAAGTCCCAATCGTACCCGAGTTGCTCCGTAGCTTGGTCTAGAATGGTCCACAAGCCACATACAACATAGGTAAGGTCCTGTAGCACAATCTGCATACGGAGAAAAAGAAAAAAAATAGAGAATGTTATTACAATAATAAACAACAAATAACCACGACTCAGATAAAAGTGACCATTTTACCACATCCGCATGGTTGTAGCTTGCAAACCATTCGCGTGCTTACGGGACGGGGATATCACTAGCATTCAAAGCAAGTGCCTTGAAGTGCGAGAAATCAGGCACATCATAGCAAATACGTCGAAGTGCGTCAAAACAGATGCGCACGGCACTTAATTGGGCGCTTATCACGTCTGGGCTCTGTATTCCCGTCCCGTGGATATGGTTCCGATGATTTGAACCCCTCACAGGGATGAAAAAACTGAGTTCACACGTCCATAGCCGACCACTTGCATTAGATGTCGTGTTCTCGACGATGTCTAAGATAAAGAACCAACTAAGTGTTGTTCGCAACCAATCTATTGGGGATATAGTCTGCGACATATATGCATGCAACAATGATATTAAACAAATTACACTTATTTGTTAGCATAAAAAAACAAAAGATGTTGGAAAATATTTCGTACAATAGCTAGAACAGGGAATCGTGGAATGGCCACATTAGGAGCGAATGGCTCATTGCCAGGGTGAAAACCTGGTTCTTGTGGTGGGGGAGGTCCGTTGTTCATACCACCTGATCGTTAAAATGCAAAAAAATATGAACATAAAAATATGCACAAAAAAATTCTTCCTCGTAAAATGTGTCAACATAATTAAATATAGATCGAATGTAAGGAATAAGAATATATATAAATGTAGAATGCAAAGAAACATGAATATAAATATAGATCAAATGAATATAGATACAATAATGGAGAAGACAACATATCAATATCATTGAAAATGCAGGAGCCCTGACCAAATCACGTAGAGAGAGAGTGGATGTCTTGAGAAGTGAGTGTGAAATGTGAGAAATGAGACTAAGAGAATTCGTGGGTGGGTGGGATCGATGTATGTGGCTGGCAGTTTATTTTATATAGGGGGGCATGGACATCACTGCCAGTTTTTAAATAGAACCGACAGTGAAGGTGGTAATCACTGCCGGTTTCTAAATAGAACCGACAGTGAAGGTGGCTATCACTGCCGGTTTATAAATAGAACCGACAGTGAAGGTGCATATATGTAAAGGATATATTTATTTAGATACTACAGTGGGAAAGTTTTAACAAGAACGATATATTTATTTAGATAGTAATGAAATGCATCAAAAAATAAAAAAAATTAGAAATAAGTTACATATATGATAACAAAGACCTTACACTAAAATTCCATATACGATAACAAATACCTATTTGCGTACAAGTCAATGTTACCATCAATGTGTATCAACATATTATAATTTAACCACCTCATGTGTACCTCAGTAGCATTCTTCTAGTACCTTATGTGTGCACCATTTTGGTGGACTACGATGCATAACGATATCTGTAGTTTGCTGTGAGAGGAAAACATTATATCATGGCTGATAAGGCCTGACTGAAACTAACATGCATGGAGAGGCTAGCTCCTGGCCGAGGGCCATTTTATAGGGGCTAGCAGTCGTGGTATATTTTTATTTCTGAACTAAAGTTGTCGAGGTAGGTGGGAGCAGTGTTCCAACTGTTGTGGTCATGAGAGCACTGTTGGCATGTGAGGAGCATCTACACATCACTGTCGATTTTAGTTTAAAAAATTGGGCCTTCTGTGTCGGTTTGAGCAACCGACTGTGATAGAAGCTATCACTGCCGGTTTTAAAACCAAAACCGGCAGTGAAGGACCCTACCGCCATCCTTCAGTAAAAAATATAAAAAAACACTGTCGGTTTGGAGGCTACCATCGTAGCCTTTTTGTAAAAAATATAAAAAAGTTTGGCTCGCCGGAGATTCGAGCGTGGGTCACAGGGTCGAGAGTGCGTGGCCTTAACCGCTGAGTTAGGATAGGGAGTTCGGTTAGAATGGTTTTATTTTTTTTCTTTTATCCCATCGTAATGCACTACTAAATAATAAATGCAAAATCAAAAAAGTTTGGCTCGCCTAGGATTCGAGCGCGGGTCTCAGAGTACAGAGTGCGTGGCCTTAACCGCTGAGCTAGGATAGGGAGTTCGGTTAGTTTGCTTTTCTTTATATATTTATTAATAGAAATAATGCAGTTAGTTTATATTCTAAAATAACATAAAAATTTGTGTCTTGATTATTTAATTCTATGATAATTAATTAATGGTCTATAATTATCAAATAATAGTGTTTGTGAACATCATCTTAATATTTGGTTACATAGTCAATAATTAAATTATAGAGATGCGCACAAAATATAAATTAAATATTCAGTGCGAATTATAAATACAACGTCTGTATAATGATTGCATAGTTAATAATAATCTAACTATCTTTAGGTGCATCAACAATGAGGGTCTCATTGTAATCAATTCGTACGTAAGTAGGTTCGTCACCCTCTTGAAGGATAGGTAGGGGTACGTTCACCCCGAATGGAAGCATTTCCTGATAGCCCCTGTAGTCTTCTTCGTCTGTCACTCCATCGACACCGACAATCTTCCTTTTCCCTTCTAGGACTACTTTTAGCCTTCCTTTTGTCTTGTTGTCCCTTGCATAGAAGACTTGCATAACATCTCTTGCAAGGACGAAGGGGTCGTCTCTGTATGCGGTCTTAGTGAGATCAACGGTAGTGAACCATTCGCTGTCAGTGTTGATTTCCTCGAGCTAGACCCACTGGCAGCGAAAAAGAGCTGCCTTCATTGGACCGTAGGCTAGCTCCCATATCTCCTCTGTGAAACCATAGTATGGCGCCTGCACATTGCCGTTCTCGTCGTGAGCATCAAAACGAACACCACAATTTTGGTATGTGCTCTTTCCATCTTGCTTTTTTGTGTAAAATGTGAATCCATTGATCTCATACCCTTGGTACTTAAGATATGTACTCGAAGGCCCCTTGGCTAAGGCATCCAGTTGATTACCCAACTTTATTCCAAGCAAGCAACGTCGCAACCAGCTGACAAATTCCTCCTTATGTTTTTTTATCTAGCCAAGCTTGTGACCTGCTTGGATACAGAGTTTGTAGCGATTGCCTATGCTCGTCAATGTATGGCATCACACCCTCGGCTTGCTGGAGAATAGCGAACTGTGCCTGTTTGAAAGAAACAGGGTCGTCTACTGTAACAGATTTCTCCCCGATCGTTCCTTTGCCACGTAGTCTTCCCTCATGACGAGATTCTGGAACTCCGACCCTTTTGATGTCTAGATAATATGTGCAGAACTCAATGGCCTCCTCCATTGACCATCCTTCAACCATGCCCCCTTCTGGCCTAAATCTGTTCCTAACATACCTCCTAAAAACTTTCATCAATCTTTCAAAAGGAAACATCTTATGCAGGTACATTGGGCCAAGGGCTCTAATTTGGTCAACAAGATGAATGAGCAGATGTAATGAGATATCAAAGTAAGTCGGCGGGAAATGCATATCAAGCCTAACGAGAGTTTCGGCTATGTCCCGCTGCAGCTGCTCTAGCGTGGACACATCAATGACCTTTTTTGAGATCGCATTGAAGAACGAGCAAAGCTTTATGATTGGGGCGCGGACCTTTGGGGGGAGGATACCACGCAGGGCAACAGGGAGCAGCTGAGTCATAATGACATGACAGTCATGGGCCTTCATAGGGCCATAGTTGAACTTGAGTTCTCTCATGTTCACTAGCCTCTTCGGGTTCGCACAGTAGCCCGTCGAGACTTTGAGTTCATTGAAGAAAGAAATAAGCGCACACTTTTCTTCCTTCTTCAATGTCCATGACGCAACCGGAAGTTTGACCTGGCCATTCTCTAGCTCCACGGGATGCAGCTCCTTCCTGATTCCCAAGTGTTGCATGTCCAGGCGTGTGGCTAGTGAATCCTTCGATGTCCCCCCGATATCCATCATGGTGTTAAGAGTGTTAGCGCCCATGTTTTTAGTGATGTGCATGGGATCAAGACAGTGGCGTACACTCAGAAATGGCCAGTAAGGTAGTTTCTAGAAAACCGATTTTTTCTTCTAAACGCTCCCATCAGGCGCTGCTACTGCATTGTCCCCCTTCCCAAGGACAACCTCCAGTTTGTTGAGTTCTTGAAGTATCGCAGGCCCGTCTCGATATTTTGGAGCTAAGTGTTTCTCAACAGCACCGTTGAAATCTTTTCTGTTCCTGCGGTAAGGGTGATCCTTAGGTAGGAACCTACGGTGTCCCATATAAACTATCTTTGAGTTATTTGATAGATTTACCGCATCGGTGTCGTCCAAGCACTCGACACATCCAGTATAGCCTTTTGTCTTCTCTTCGGACAACGAACCTTGACCTAGCAGGTCGGTGATTGTAGCGATAAGTACTCCCTTAATCGTGACATGTTCTTTTTTGTACTCGTCCCAAACATCTGGCACACCCTTTTCAAACATCTCCACTAGTTCATCGATCACTGGTTCTAGAAACACATCGATGTCATTCCCAGGCTATCTTGGCCCTTGGATTAGTAGTGGCATCTGGATGTATGACCGCTTCATATAGACCCAAGGTGGAAGGTTGTATATACAGAGCATCACTGGCCAGGTGCTATGATTGCTTCTAACCTGGTCGAAAGGATTCATCCCATCTGTGCTCAAAGCAAACCAAAGCTGCCTTACCTCTCCACTGATGTCCTTATAGAACATAGTATTGACAGTCCTCCAGTCATGCCCTTCGTCGGGGTGCCTCATCATTGTATCTTTCTTACGCGCTTCGCCATGCTAGCGCAACAGCTTGGCTGACTTTGCACATGCAAACAACCTATGCACCCGGGGAGCTATAGGGAAATACCAAACGACCTTTATGGGACCTCCTCTAGTCTTGGTGCCCTCATCTGACGACCCTTCCTTGTACCGTGGAGCTTCACACTTGGGGCACTTGTCCAAGTCTTTGTATTTTTCTCCATGGTACAATATGCAATCATTGGAACACGCGTGGATTTTTTCAACCTCGACGCCGATGGGGCACATCATTTGCTTGGCCAAGTATGTCTTTTCTAGCAACTCATTTTTTTCTGGGAGCATTTTCCTTATTATACAAAACAACTGATCGAAGCCTTTATCGCTCAATCCGTTTGTCGATTTGAACTCTAATAGTATGATGTCGGCTTCCAGTTTGCTCATTGAACAATTCCTATACAATAGTGTTTTGCCATCTTGTCTCATTTTCTCTAGCTTTCTCAGCTGTCTTTCACTAAGACATCCAGTCTCTACATTACGTAGTAGCTGAGAAATGCCATCGTTATCCTCGGTGTCATCAGCTAGCGTGTTTCTAAACACATTATTAACTATGGCCATAGGTTCCGTGTTGACACCGGGTTCCTCGTCAGCATCGTGGATGGCTACGTCAGGCATGTCCACATCATCATCGTTTTCCTGCAGAACATTCACAGCAACCTCGCCATGCATAGTCCATATCGTATAGTTTAGCATGAACCCCCTGGTAATCAAGTGCGATCATATAGACCCAATTTGATGAAAGTTCCTATGATTCTTGCAATCTTTGCATGGGTAGAAGACAGGGTTCCCATTCCCAGCATGGGCTTGTACCGCTTGTCCGTTCGGGACAGATGCATCCACTCTCGATCTATCTCTGCACAAAAAAAATACTGAGACAGTAATTACAAAGAATTAATAAGAAATCGAGCTTCATGAACAACAATTGTAGCTCGAAAGTACCATTTTTGGAAAACATTATTGTACACTAATTATTGGAAAATTGAAATTGGTAGCCCCGACCCTATAAATTGAAAATCATAGTAAAAACAATTATTGCACAATATTGAAAAACAACTATTCTACTCTACTTCTAAGAACTAATTATAGCATCACATACCAACAATGATGATCTTGACGACCATGGAATCATTAGCTAGGAATTTAAATGTGTTCATAGACACCAACCTTTTGGATGATGGATTCACCACAATTTGAGCCTCGCACAAATGTCCAATTGGAAAAGTGCTCTCTAGAATGGAGAAAGAACTAGAATGAGAATCAAGCAATGTAGCCATCAAAACGAAGCTAATTAAGCAACAAAATCAAAGGAGTCGATGTTTGTTACTAACCTTAAAGCAAAAAGATCAAGCCATTCTTCAAAATCCAAGCACTAGCTTCATGGTGAAGAGCAGCCGCAATAATGGAGGGAAGGGTCCAAACGCGCGCCTCTGTTCTCGGGATGGAAGAGAGGAGGAAGGAGAGGACGGCTGCAGCCGTTTTATGTTGTAGGCTTATCACCGTCGGTTCTTGGCTAGAACCAACAGTGATAGAGCCCAATCACTGTCGACTCTTGGCTTAAACCGGCAGTGATGAGTGCCCGCCAAAACACTACCGGTTCAAGCCACAAACCGGCAGTGATGTGGTCCTTCACTGCCGGTTTTAGCCTAGCACCAATCATTTTTTTTATTTTCAAGCTCATAACCGTCAGTGAAGGTACATCACTGCTGGTTCTCACAAATCCAGCAGTGATGATGGCGGCAGTTATGTGCAAATATAGCATAGTGCGAGAAGGCCCAGCCCTACCCGACCAATCTGTACGCACATCGCTTCCTCACGTCGTGACTCTTCATCGGCAGCGCCCTTCGTCGCCCTCCCCAACCTCAATCCCTGCCTAAGGCCAATCTCTGTGAAGGGTTTCATTTCTCAGTGAAGAGTTTCATTGTGCTATTTTCAAAGACTACCATGTCATATAAAATGAAATGAAACTTGGATGAAATACACACTCTCAATGCAAAGTTTCATTCTAGAGTTTCGTAGCCATTTAATTCTAAGACTCATACAGAATTGGTAATCGTGCCAAGAGAGTTTCAACCCCATGAAACTCATTTTCTTCTCTCTCTTCATTAAAACATTGCCATGTCATCAAAAATGCATATGTGGCAGGCTGCTAAATACAAATGAAACTCTTATGAAACTCTCGCTGAGATAGGGCTAAGTCGGCGCCAACAACCTCGGCGTCGGCAGGTAGAAACGCCGCCACTACATGTCGGTATCGGCCTCTCTATCCAGGTTTATCTCCCATTGCGACGGCCGGAGAACGCTGTAGTTAAGGGGTGTGGACTGAAGAAGAGGAGGTGCAGAGTCCATTGTCGATCAAGAAGCACAGGGTATCACATTGACGCATCAGTCTAGTGTCTATCAGTTCATGTAAAAATGGATCTATGCCATCATTGGTCCATTAATTTGTTCTGGTTCTATTCATTGATTGGTCTATTTCCACCGGTTTAGATTTTGATAACAAACTCACTACGTGAAAAATAGTTTGTAGCAACGGGGCTTTTTTTAGGGGCGGCTAGCATTCGAGACGCCCCTACAATGGCGTGCTCGGGCTCCAGCACAGTAGCTGCCCCTACAAATGGCAAAGTAGGGGCAACTGATAATACGAGCCGCCCCTACAAATGTTGTGTCCATTTATAGGGGCGGCTGAATCACGAGCCGCTCCTACAAATTCACCGGTGAGCCACGTCGCTGGAATTCCTCCCATGGCCAACGTTCGTCCACGTCGTCCGAAAATCCCCCACCACAAAATATCTCCCATCTCTCCCCCTCCTCATCGCAAAAAAAAAACTCCCATCCTCTCCCTCTCTCGCTCTCTCACGAGGCGCGGCTGCGCCTCCCGCGACCCTCGCTGTAGTCCCTCGATCCCACTCTCGCCGCCTCCGCCCCCATTGTCCCTGTCTCTCCCTCTCCCTCTCTCCTGACGTAGCGGCGTGCTGGCCCCATCCTCCGTCTCTGCTTTCACCTTCCCACCTCTCTCTCTCGATGCCGCGGCGCGCCGACCGACGAACGGCGCGGGCGGGACAGCGGCGCACGGGCGCCAGCGAGCCTCCGCAGGTGGCCGTTGCCACGGCTGCCACCACGACACGGCTTCCTCCCACCGGTCCGCGTGCGCTCCTGGGCTCGACGAAACATCAAAACCCTAGGTGCATGTGTTCGACGCCTCCGTCTACGCGCATGTGGCCTCTTCCTCGGCGAATCTGCTTGGCGGCCAGATCTGGAGGTACCTCACCCTCTTCTTCTCTGTCTCATGGCTCGTCACCCAGATCCGTCCTCCGTCTCATGGCTCCTCACCCAGATCCTCTCTCCCTCCATCTTCCTTTTTGCACAGTGCAGGACAGCTAAGGCTGAGGCACCGACGACCCAGGGAGGCAACAGTAAACGAACAAGCTACAATGGCAAGCACCAAGTACCTCAAATTTTAAATGCAGGAAGTAAGTACCGATGAATTGTTTTCCAGATGGTGAATTGTTTTTTGCGTTATGTTTCTTGATGGAGATGCATGTTGCCTAAAATTCCTGTGCATTGTTCATGGTAATGGATGTGCTACCTCAGGTGGAGCTGGTTGGTGGGATCATCATGTTTAGTGCTTGGATTGCCCTTCTGTTGTTAATTGGGTTCCTGTTTTCATCCCTATGGTATGCTTGAATGTAAATTGGCTCACATAAATTGGCTCACATAGATGGGAAGGTGAAGTCCATGGTATGCTTGAATGTAAATTGGCTCACATAAATTAGTGGCAGCGATCTGGTAACTTATTCATCATGTTCTATAAACAGATTAGCCATTTAGTATTTGAACTATTTTCGAACGGACATCTGCAAATATCCATCCTGTTTTCATCCCTATTGGAGAGTTTCAACACTTCCGAACCTCACCTGCAAGCAGCAAAAATATTCCATATACCAGTATGCCACCATATGTATTTTAAAGTTATGTCAATTAGCTTCTGTGAATTAAATGTATTCTGGATTTAAAACTCCTAAAAGACTTGAGCTGAAACGCTATGGCATCGGGTTGTATTTTTTTTGTCAAATTAAATAATTCCTTTACTTAATGTTGTTGTGTGCACAGATGCTACCTGAAATGGCAAACTGAAGTTTCAAGCTTATTTTAATTTATTAGTGCCACACATATAGATATACCCACTGCATTACTTTCATAATATTGGTGACAAGTTCATAAACCTTACAACCCATAGTCCAAAGTTTATGTAGCCCAGGGGATAATCTAAGCAGACATACAACTGTGGAGAAAAATCTACATCTGAAATTACAAAATGCAGGGAGAATCTGAAATACACAGAAAATGGGGAGGAGAATGAGATATTGGCTGCGCTTCACATATTGCAATGGACAAGCTAAATTGATTAACCAGGGGTCTTCTATGAAAAAAAATGCCCATGGACACGCTGCCAATGGCTTAGGTAGTAATCTAGTAACTGATGTGGCTGCTATGAAAACACCAAATGACAACAATGCAAGTGCCAAGTGTGCATTATGGTAATCTTGATTTATATCTGCTAGCAGACCATTAAGGTCCAAGATAAGAAGTTTCTTCCTTTGAAACCTTACCAGCGATCCTCTTGGTGAGTAGATATTTTGGATCTTCTCTTCATGTATCTCAACTAAACATGAACACTATCTTTTTGCTGTGTTGTTTTACAGTGTCACCTAGCACTATCTTTTTGCTGTGTTGCTTTACAGTGGCACCTAGAACTGTCATGACAGATCAAAGTATGATCTGAATTAGTAGTTTTGAGTTTAGACTGCATGTTCAGAGCTACTAAGTATGCTTGAATGTAAATTGGCTCACATAAATTAGTGGCAGCGATCTGGTAACTTATTCATCATGTTTGGTTAAATCTTTTTCTGAAACATAATGCTATCAGAACTTGTTTTGAGGATGAAACATAATGCTATCAGAACTCCTGCTTTTTGTAATTGCTGGTTCGAGTTCAGAAATCTTTTTCTGAAAACTTTCTTCTGTTTCTCCATATGTTTGGTTAAATACTTGGAATTTCAACTTGATTCGTACCTGGAATGGAAGGTCTAGTACATGAGCATGTCCCAAGTTGAGTTTTATGTCATGTGCTTTTTTAAAGGGTATATATTTCATTGGTTCCAGTCTGTTGTATGGTGACACAGAAAATTACCCTTCTGGGTAGTGTGTTATCAATCTAATATATGACAGTTGCTGTGTTAAAAAAAGTTGATAGTTGCATTTTATCTTCATGGTGGTTAACTGGTTATTTGTGGTAGGGGAGACAAATCCATTGAGTTGGGCATATCAGTTATATGTATTTTTTGGATCTTTATTTCAATTTGCTTGTCCTCATTGTATTTTAAGCTTATCTGTTGATCAAATTTAGGATCTCTGTTATCTAGTATTTTTTGGACACTACAACTATTCCTGTTTAAATCTGTGCCTGATTACTATACTGCTGTGGATTGGTGGAAATATCAGTTATATGTATAGAGGGATGGGATGCATTTTCCACTATCATTTTTGCTAACTGGAATTGTTGTATTTGACATAAGTAACTTAGATTGGAAGATCATCAGTAGCATATGTTTATCTGTATAGAGGGATGCATTTTCCACTATCATTTTTCTAACTGGAATTGCTCTATTTGACATAAGTAGCTTAGATTGGAAGATCATCAGTAGCATCTAGCATATGTATATACGAGTTTGTTCCTGTAACAAACTCTTCTCTATTCTATGAAATGGGCACAACCTCTTGCCAATTTGTTCAAAAATTAAAAAGAGGAAGCTTGTGGTCAGATTTGAATTATATATGTTCTGGTCAGATATATATATATATATATATATATATATATATATATATATATATATGTGTGTGTGTGTGTGTGTGTGTGTGTGTGTGTTCTGGTTAAATTTGAATTGTAAATTTTAAATTTTTTTGGCCGGAAAATGTACTGTAGGGGCGGTTGGTACTGTAGCCGCCCCTGCAAATTGATTTGTACGGGTGGCCGGTAACACCAGCCACCTCTACAAATCGATTTGTAAGGACGGTCTGAGAACCGCCCCTACAAATATATGATTTGTATAGACGGTATGGTAGGGGCGGCGGGCTAAGCCGCCACTACAAATGATCTTCAGCCGCCACTACAAATGATTAATGTAGTAGTGACTGTGTTCCGGAACCAGATCAGTCGGCCGGCTGTTGCAGCTCTTCTCTTGTGTACTTCTGTTTGTGGGCAGGCGGCAACGCGTCAAGAGCCGCCGGAAGCTCATCAGGACCCCAGCTGCCTATCTTTTTTTTTGAGAAGAGAAGAGAAGAGAAATTATATTAAAAAACAACACAATACATCTCCAAATTACAAATGATACAATGTATGCTTTAGATGAAAAGAGCACGTTGAACACCGAAGCATTATAACGAATCCAACGATTGATCCCAAAACATTGGACATGTCGCAGGATCCAACGTTCCGGAACGACCAATCCAAAACATATCTGAACAAATGAAATAATATCAACACTTGCATTGTTGGTACAACATATTAATACAGTATGCAAGTTTATTACCTCCAATCCTTGATTTCCTCTGCACGACCATTGACGATGAGATCGATGGCTCGGCGTGATTGCCCTGGTTGGAAGTGCCCAGGTGCACTCATACCCTTGCAGATAAAGGCCTCAAATTGGCCACCTACTGATCAAGTTGATGCCTTGATGTCGCCATGGCAAACACTGAATTCATCGTAGGTAAAAAGATCCCCGCCAAAAATCAGACAATTTCACCGATAGATTTATTTAGGCTAAATCCTAACCAAACTAGATAGCAAAAAAACTACAAAAAAGAGAGAGGTGTCCCCTCTCCTTCTTGCCACAAGTAGATGCTCGAGAGAGAAAGAAGGAGAGGGGCCCTAGGTGACGGCAACAGCGAGGAGCAAGGGCAGTTCTGCTATCGGTGGTGGTGGCATTTTCCTGTTGGCCCAGAAAGAAAATCGCCTATCTCCTGCTACAGTATATTGGTTAGGAGCCTATTAGGTGTAGATTTGAGATGTCAATGTCATCGAGGAAATAAGTATTCATTTTTACATTTTTATCTTTATTTTAACAAAGAAGGTAGATATATCACTCCAAGTACTGAACGTTGAAAAGGGCAGTCCATTCGTGATCGTGGAGCAGTCTGCAGTCCTGAAAGAAAGGAAAACAATAAGAGAAAGGGAAATAAACGGATCCTTCGTAGCTGCAGCTGACTAATTCGTTCCCGACAATGTCCGTAACCTCTGCGGTGCACGACCAACAACCCAAGCCCATGGTCTCTTCTTCTTGGCCCATGATAGCCGTTATAGCAAAAGACAGTGCAAATCAAGAAAGTTTGTGAGATTAGTATACCAGAAATAAAATTTCACTGAACAATACTGTATTCATCATGTTGGCCAGGCACCTTCATGCTTTGTTTCTGTTAATTACGCTCATGTTGGGTCCTCGTTTGACTTGGTTTCTGTTAATTGGCATCTTGATCAGTGAACTAGACGTTTGGCCACATGGGCTAACAACAGACATCTTGAAATTGGTACCATATCAAATTCCGAAGCATGCTCTGTCCTTGAGACTCTCTAGGTCGTTTCATTTTATTGATACATCAACCACTAGTGATGCAAGAACGTGCTAAGTCGTCGACGACGTTATTCATCGCTGCTCCTGGTCTGGACCCCTGAGGTCAAGGTCGAATATGACTTTTTTTTTCTTTTGCTTTTAATAAAGGAGAAGGAAACTTGATGTTCATAGTCCCGGAGGACAACATAGTCTGCGTCTTGGGGCAACATTTGTTTTTTTGAGCAATGCATTTTGGGGCTACATGGGCAGTTCTGGAAGAAAGGAAAGCAAACAGAGAAAGCAAATTTGGGCTACATGGGCTTTACTTGGGCCTCCAAAGATTTGGTGTCCTAGATACAGCTGACGATTCTTCCGATTTTAAGGGCTCAGAGGTCTTGCTGTAGGCTCCTCGCTTCCAAGGGAAATTAAGAATTGGTGGATTATATGCAAATACAGATTACTCTTATTTGGAGATTCGGATGGCATAGCGCGGGTGCCGGGATTCGGTGGCGGAGGTGCTCAAGCGGCGGCGTCCCTAGAGGCTCTCCTCGACACGGTTTTTTCTTTTGAAAGAGGCCGACACGGGGATTCTGCCCGGGGATGAGACACGGGGACTAATACTCGTTTGGCTGCCATAGATGAAAGTATTATTGGCTGATTTGTTCTGAGAGAAAAATACTATTCGTTGACTAAAATAGTACGGCTTATAAGTCAAACGAAGAAAGTGTAAAACGGAAGGACAAGAAATAAACTTAGGCTACGTTCGGTTATCTTAGATTTGGCCCACGAACAATTCCAGCTTATGAAAACTATACAAATCGTGAATCAATTCCAGCTGGAATCGTTCCAGGCGTTCAATCCACGGCAAACTAACGAGCCCTTAAAGAAAAAGCGCGGGTCGCTATCATCGTGCGCTGAATAAGATTTTGAGTTCCGTGGGCTCATGGTCACCAAAAAATTGATTGTACGCTAACAACCAAGAGCATGCGGCAGTTTTTTTTTTTGGGATTTCTAAATATCTTCTAGCAGTTAGTTTTTTGTTTGTGTTATCATCCACTTTTGTATGGTGGTGATGTTTGTTGAGATTCGTGCTCAGTCCAGTAACTTTTCTCCTTTGCTTTTCTGTTCTGTGTGCCGTTGCTGCTTTTGTATCTCTACTGTAAGGGACCAATCAAAACTATACTAGATCTCCAAAAAAAAAGTCCTCCGCTGAGAGACTACAACCATTGTGCACCAACGAAATTGTACCTAGGATTATCGTATCATTAAAATCTAGGGCTCCTAATCCTTTCTCACAGGCTTCAACTTGATCCGATGGCCAACGTTATTTGGATCTCCCCCACCCAGGCTTCAACGCACGCCTCACACATCCCGCAGGCTACGGTAAAATGGAAACCAATGGAAGTCAATCAAGACAAATAGGAAGGAAGATCCGTGACTACGATCAAGGCAAATTTTGATTTTTTTGGTACATCCATTTTGTTATGCATCTAGATATAATAATATGTCTAGATACGTAACAAAATTGATGAACTAAAAAAGTCAAAGCGACTTATAATTTGGAACGGAGAGAGTATGTATCTATAAAAGCTAAAACGACTTACAATTTAAAATAGATGGAGTACTTAAAACTTACTTGATAAATCAGTTGATTATGCCAAGAAGAAATGCTTTTTTTCTTCTTTTGCCCAATAATTTTCATTAGTTAGCTTTCTAATACCCGAAAATCATCTGAAGAAAGAAAAACAGGATGGGAGAGAGGGAGAAACCGAGGAACAACCAGATAAATATCTATCGTGGTTGCGCACATATATTTATGACTATATCTACTATTTAATTTTAAAAAAGATCAAATACAATTTTTTTCTTTCAGTTATCAAAAGTGAATTATAGAGTTACTCTAAGAAGCTATATCTACTTTAAGAAGCTTGGTACGACATCTTTATTATTTGGGATGAAGTTTGCATGAAGTGGCCATGAAGATCTCCAAGACATGTTTAAAGACTTAGGCAGATTGTAAATTATATAGTTAATGCGAGAAATAACTTTATTATGCCTTGTTACATGTAAGTGTTTCTCGAAATGTATATACATGGTCATATACAATTGTGTGAAAGTTGAACTCTGCAAAAAAAAAATCGTTGTTTGGTTGTTTCCATACCCCTGAAATGAAACCGTAGCGGCACGGGCGCTGTACTATTATCTCAAAACATTATCCCGTCATTTCAATTTTTTTGTTCTCGGTGTTGTTAGACGGTGGGCATGGCCTTGCCGCCGGCAGCAGCCGCGTGCAGCCGGCTGTCGTAGGTGCCCGGTCCTCCCTGCTCCGCTCGCCTCGACGGACTGCTCTCGCGCTCTACCTCCCCGCGCCGCTGTTGTGTCTCTGTCGCTGCCGCGGTCACCCTCGCTCGCCGCCCTTCGTCCGCCCACAGGTGAGTCTTCCTCTCTCCCTCCCTCCTCCTCTATCGCATCTGTCTCCCCCAAACGGCGGTGGGCATGGTGGGCGTCGATTGCGCGGCCAATAGGCGGCGCTGCGAGCGCGTCGCGGAGCAGTGGCACGGCTGTGGGAGCGAGCAGCGAGGCGATGTGGTGGAGCGAGGTGGTCTGCGCATGCGCCCGGCGGCGAGCGGAGGCGACGGCGACGTCGAGGGCCGTGACGGCGGCCGGGGCGAGTCACTGCCGCACGGCGGGCACTGGCGTCGGCATGGCGGGGATTGGATTGGAATTAGATTTGACTGGGCATGGGGGCCAAGTGTAAAAATGAGAGTAGTAGTTTATTGCTCGAGGTTCAGTGTTTCAGTATACCCTGATTTGTTTGTTGCTGATGTTGATGGTTGCTATCCGTGCTGATAATCTGTCTTCTTCAGGGCAACCTAGGAGGCATCTCATTCAGAGTGGTTGGAGTGTTTTTGTTAGTTCCAAAAGGCTTGTTGCTGGAGACGCCTTCATTTTCCTCACGTCTGTTGTGTTTCCTGCCTACCCAGCATGAAAGCAATTTCTGATCTGTGGTTTAGTTATAGTATTCTTTTTTCAGTTATTTTGTTTTGTTCAAGTTCAGGTTAATTTTAATGTTGCCTATTTTCATTTGAAGATCAGTTGAAGTGCAGTAGAATTTATTTGTAGTCATACTTTAGGTTCAGTTCAATTTCAGATTTCAGTTAGTCTATCAAACAAATATTTAGTTTTGCTTTATTTGACCATTAGATGATTTGCAGTTTCGCCATTCAGTTATATGTAGCAGGCCTTCAATGTTCATTGTTTCAGATTCAGTTTTCCTTCAATGTTCATTGTTTCAGATATTATGTACTGTATTTTTTTTATGATTTTTCAGTTTAAATGTTCATATTAGTTTATGTTTTTTCAGTTTAAATGTTCCTATTAGTCTCTGTTTGGCGACACTAGTTCCAGTGTTGTGCATGTAGGCTCCATGCTTTTGTGCAGGGCTGCATAAAATGCATGTATCCTGACTTTTAATTTCTGAAAAACTTTTGTTCCGTACATACATACATATATACAGCCCATGCTTGTTTTATTATTATGGTTTTTGATTTGACTGGTTGAAGCGCTGAGAATTTGTAGTGCATTGCATGTAGGCTCCATGCTTGTTTGACGCGTCGACGGCAGGTTGGCAAGTAGCAATCCAGCGCTCTGTGTTGTTGTTTGGGCGGCACAGCTGCTCATCTTCATTCGTTTTCATTCTTGTTCGGCTTTGGACGCGGGCTTTGTTTGGGGTCTTGCGGCGGATTTGGTCATTTTCGGCGATTGGTTTGTGGACTTGCTCAGTGATTGTGGTTTGGCGGCGCAACTGTTGATTTAATTTTGTCGGTAGTCTGGTTTGGCTCCGGAAGAGTTTTTGCCGTGAGTTTTTCTTCATTGTTTCAGATTTCAGTACTGTAGTTTTTCAATTTTCAGTTTTGAAGGACGCTGGTGCTGGTTCTCCGGGAGTCCTGTTCTGCACTCATCGGCAGGACGCTGCTCCTGGTTCTCCGAGAAACTCTGTTGCCTCGCCCTCGGCGAGATCTGTCCTGTGCTTGTCTTATGACCATCCAGAGCCCAAACATTGGCCTTCTGTGCGTCTGTGCTTCTACAGGGATTCATAGTTGTGTTGATTATGGATGGCAGAAATGCAGAATAGGGAAAATGAGATTGGGATGAGATACGACACGATTTTTGTTTGGGAGATTCAGATTGTTTTTATTTGTGGTTTCAGTGCCCGTTTTTGAGTGTCTTGTTCAGTTTCAGGCGTTATGTTATGCTGATTGGTCAGTTCAGTTTCATTATGTCATATTAATTTTATATTCATTAAAAGTTTTTTTATTTTCTTTGAATGTTTAAGTTTCTCTCAATCTAATTTCAGTCTTAGTAATATATGTAGAGTGTATCTTTAGATTGCAGTTTATTTTCAGTCTCTAATGGAGAAAAAAAAAGAGTCTGATTAAGTGTTGTAACTTTCAGATTGTAGAAAGTATCTGATATTTTCTTGTGATGGTATGTGTTTTATCTAAGTAGGCTGATCCCATCTCTGTTTTTTCAATTCAGGACTTGTTGGTAAATTGGACTTCACTGTCAGGCACCAGATATTTCCAAACTCATTCTCTGGATTCTCAAGTGGCCAGCCTTCAATTAGTCCTTTGACTCGTCAGGTTAGTCATTGATGGAAATATGGAATTACCCTTTTCATTGTTGATGACTTTTAGTACGTTTTGTGCTCTTTGTTTCCATGTTTCACTGAATGAGCACTAGTCTGATTACATCTATTTGTAATTATCTTTAGTTCTTTGGTTTCCCACTCTATCCAACAATTAGGCCTGGAGATTTGGTGACTAGTTTGCAACTGTCCCTCCCCTCCCCTTCTTTTGTTTTCAGCGTGTGGCTTCTACTGCACCGGCTAACTCAGTGTTGGAGTCGCTTGTTCTTCTTGTTGCGACAATGTTCTTTTTAGCTTGGATTTCTAGGCGTAGATTCCAGTTCAATCGATGGAGTTTGGTTGTAGTCAAGCAAGAAACCTAGAACAGTATAAGTGGTACTTGATTGCATTTCATTTTATTGAAGCAAAGCTGTAGGTCGATCAACCTGGTGGATCTACAGCTCCCAACTAGATAGAGAAAAATCAAGGATTTGTGAAGATAAATTTCTTCTTGTTTTTTGTACTCATATAGTTGCCAAGGAATGTTTTTCTGTCAACAGACCTTTTGTTTTTTTACAAATTTGATGCCCTTTATTCTAGTTGTACCGTAGCTTTTTAGATAAACTGCAGCTACATTTATCTAAAAATATGTTTGTTTTCCTTTTCTTAAAGTCCCACGGTCTGTCGTATGTTGATCTGTCAGATTTAGTTAGATTTGCTGCATTTGTATATTTGATTGAATCAATTTCAACTTTTTTCGTAGTTTTCAGTATTTGGTCATTTCTTGCTAGATCATGGTTAAAGCTGATTGCCTGCGTCTGAACATCTTGTCCCCATTACAATGTGCATTCAGCACTGTTCAGATTTTAAATCATGTTCCTGTAGGTTCAACTCCTAGGGAGACATAGAGTTCTGGGTTCTTAATCCTCGCACCCCTGCATTTGGAGCCCAGGGAGGAGTTTTTGGTCCTATTTGCCTCCCCATTTTGGTTTCAGTAGTCTAAACTTTAGGAGCTGATCCTTAGAATTTGACCCAACAATCAACAATGATATATGTATCTAGAATTTCTGTCTGTCGTATGTTGATCTGTCAGATTAAGATTTGCTTCATCTATATATCTGAATCATTTTCAGCTATTTTTCGTAGGTTTCAGTATTTCTTGCTTGATCATGGTTAAACTATGCGCACGTAGTTCAGAGGTGCAGCAGCAGTACATGCTTGATCACTCTATTTTGATGCAAAATGCCAAGTTTGAGTACCAGAAATAATGATGAGTTTAGAAGAGGTAATAAAGCGTAGGGGCAGAAGCTTGCCTTTGCTGTTCGGCAGTAGCTTGTGATGCTGCACTGGAAGATTAGAGGAACGCAGGGCTAAAAGATAAGTGGCTGACAGTATGTTCAGAGATCATCTTGAAGAACAGAACTGGCCCTGTTGCACGAAGTTTCCGAAAAGAGAAGCAAGGTTCGCTGTAAAAGTGGTTGAGGAGCAGAGTTGTTCAGTCCTGATACTTGCAGTGCGTGGACTTGATTTAGTTCAGCCATACAGATTTGTTTAGTGCAAAGCAGGCAAATTGAGAACTTTAGTAAAGAGTGGAGGTATTTGTGCAGCCTGACAAAGTTCAGCAACGATGATTTTTAAAAAATACAAGACAAGGAGATGCCAAATGGAGGATAGATGATCACAGGGCAGTGTATGTCTTTTTTGTTTGAATGAGAAGCTTGCTGCAAGTAGCACCGGTTATACAGCCCTTGATATAAGCAAGCAGTACAATTCAGCGTCCACTACAGAGATGCAATGTAATATCGTTTGTGATGAGTAGAGCTAAGGCTGTAAACCACCCCCGGAAGCAACAAGGCTTGGACATTGATAGTGTTCAGTCATGTAAACTTTCAGTATATGTGCCCCCCAAATTGCAGGTCTAATTTGTGATGCAGAGAGATAAGTAGAATAGCAGCTGCATGCGGCATCATTTTCTTAGTATTTATTATTTTATATCCAAGTATTAAGTTGTGCTTATTTGATTCATTTTCTGTTAAAGCCCCACGGCTAACTGAATCAAGCAAATGGTTTTCATACAAGTCAACTTTAGCTACTGGATTGAATAACAATGAATATCAGATAACCAGGTCAAAGGTTATTTGAAACCACATTTTTAAACTAAGTGGCCGAGCTGTGATTTTAAATCAGGTTGTGTTCCAGGGTTCAGTGAATCTGCATATCTGTATATATGGCTGAGCTGGGATATTTTTTTACCTTGCTTTGATGATTTTCTCCTAGCTTTTGTAATGTTGATGCCTGTGTTTGGATCCCTATTCTTGGTGATCCAATTGGATGCATTGAACCTGCATATCTTGATGCCAGTGTTTTGAAAAATTGTAATGTTTTTGTTATATTAGTAATTTTGTACCAAAATTAGATGCAGATCTAGGCAAAAAAACAAATTTCAGATGAAGGTGCTTTTGGGGTGGACTAGCTTGATTGTTTACCTGTGTTGCATCTTGTTCTTTTGTTTTTGATCTGGGTGTTAAATTCAAGTTTGGTCTTGCTTTTGCTTTGGTCCTCATCGTCTTTTCAGGATCTGCTACGCCGCCGCGGCGGTGGCCATCTACGGTGTCGCGCTTTTTGTTTTTGTTACGGCGCTGTTTTTTTTTCTTTCTTCTCCATCAAGGTTGCTTTATCTGTGTTATCATTTGGCTGAGATTTTGCCATGTCACTTTTTCAGGAAGTGGAAGATAACTACCCTGAAAATCTTCCAAATTTTTATGACGTACAGGTGCTTTTTTTATTTTTGTGCTTTTATTGTACAAGGTGACGTGGCAACTTATGATTTGTTGAAAAAGTGGAAGAAAACAAACTGAAAAATCTTCCACAAGATGGGTAGTCAGTCCCTTTATTTAAGGCATCCATCATCAGAGACCACAAAACCGACTCAATAATTGGTGTTTGTAGCGTCTAACGCACTAGTACTACTAACCCACTGCAACGACTGACAATTTTAATGATTATTAGGCCCCGTTTAGATCCAAAATTTTTTGGATTTTGGCTACTGTAGCATTTTCGTTTGTATTTGACAATTAGTGTCTAATTATGGACTAATTAGGTTCAAAAGTTTCGTCTCGCGATTTCTCACCCAACTGTGCAATTAGTTTTTTTTTTGTCTACATTTAGTACTCCATGCATGTGCCGCAAGATTCGATGTGACGGGTACTGCGTAAAATTTTTTGGAATCTAAACACACCCTTAGCAAAAAACCAAAAAACAAAAAAGCATATTGCTAGACTTGACTTGCGGCATGCAGGCCCGCAACGTGGTCTTATCCTTTCTTATCTCCAACCACCCAAATGCGACATTCCAGTTCTTCTACACCTAAGTGGCAGGGGCTTTTCACTATTTTTGCACCATACATAGAGGATGTTTGGATCCAGTGACTAAAGTTTAGTTCTTGTCACATCGGACATTCGGATGCTAACTAGAAGTATTAAACATGAGCTCATTATAAAACTAATTACATACATGGAGAATAATTTACGAGACGAATCTATTAAGCCTAATTAATCCATCATTAGCATATGTTTACTGTAGCACCGTATTATCAATCATGGACTAATTAGGCTTAATAGATTCGTCTCGTAAATTTATCTTAATCTGTACAATTAGTTTTATAATTAGTCTATCACCGTTATCAAGTTGGTGTCAAAATATAACCCCCTGTGTTAGGTAGAGACTTCTTTTTGTGCGCAGGTGGCGGTCTTGGAGTATAGCAGCACAGGGTTTTAAATAGAAAAATTGGAATGAAAGTTGATGCTATTCATTTTTGTATAGCTATATATATACGAACGGCTTCCATGCTCCTATATTGCGGGAGGAAGGTGCGTGGAGGGTACAGCATCCATGGAGAAAGATGCGGGACATGAGAGTTTAGCTCGTTTGAATTGAACAGCTGGAAGCTGCGTCCGGACGCATCCAAATCCGGAACGTCCGGCGCTAGCAGCATCGATATACTCTCTCCATCTCAAATTGTAAGTCATTCCAAGAATCTTGGAGAGTCAAATCATCTAAAGTTTGACTAAGTTTATATAATAAGATAATAACATTTATGATACCAACTAAGTACCAATAGATTCTTTGTTAATTATAAATCTTGTTGGAGTATATATTATTGGATATAAAACCTACAAGGGTACATCACCTTTGCTTGTACAGCTTCATACACTTACAGGAAACAGAGAAACCTCAGGTGCTGTAAAGAGGCAGTGGGCCTAATCTGTCCAGCCTTAACTTGTCAGAAAAAAACATGTGCTGCGCCTGCCCATAGACCATAGGACCCAACTGGCCTCGTGGGCGAAACACTGACACCAAGCTCAGTTTTTTTTTCTTTTTTTGATTTTGGGGTTAAGTCCAATTTACACCCTCCAACTTGCAGCAAAGTTCGGATTTCAACCTCGAACTTCAAAACCGGACAACTTTGGCCCTCCAACTCTCGAAAAAGTTCAACTTTCGCGGTTTTGCGGGTGAACAATAACTTTTGATATTTTCGGGAGCGCCAAAATTTTATATTATTTTTTCGAGCATTTTAACGTCCTCAAATGAAAAAACTCAAAACTACAAAGTTGTAGATCTCATCGAGGTCTACAATTTACATATAAAAATTATCTTCATCCGACATCGTATTGAAGGATTTTCTATTTTTTGAAATTTGAGTCTCATCGCGCAATAAAATATGGTGCTGAAATTTTATATTATTTTTTCAAGCATCTTACTCTCCTCAAATGAAAAAACTCAAAACTACAAAGTTGTAGATCTCATCGAGGTCTACAATTTACATATAAAAATTATCTTCATCCGACATCTTATTGAAGGGTTTTCTATTTTTTGAAATTTGAGTCTCATCACGCGACAAAATTGTTTCACGCGTCTCTGTTAGGGCTAGGCAAAAATTCACGGACACCAGTTTACCGCACCCAAAACACCAATTCTTGCAGTTTTTACAGTGTTTGATAATTGGTGCTTTCTTTTTGGATTGTGCGATTGTTGGAGTTTTCAAGTCAGAGGGGAACCAAACAAGCGATATCTCCGATCAATACTAGGCTCATAACTGAAGCCCGTCGCTGATTTGTTCTTGACTTTTGAAGCCTTGCTTGCTTGGTTGTATGTTAATTGTTTGC
Organism: Miscanthus floridulus; assembly: GCF_019320115.1. Lineage (NCBI taxonomy): Eukaryota > Viridiplantae > Streptophyta > Magnoliopsida > Poales > Poaceae > Miscanthus > Miscanthus floridulus. The sequence goes on along the minus strand of NW_027097136.1, from coordinate 25,528 downwards.
TCAGTTGCCTCTTTGGACTGGACCATCTGTTGTTACTGACACGGCTTCGTCCATGTGTGGGGTCATTTCGCACGAAAAGACATGACTCAGTGTATAAGAAATGCTAACCGAAAACTTTCTTGTAGGTATTATTTACAACAAAGTGTATTGGCGGTCCTCCAACTTGTTCGGCATTGTCATCCAGTCCCAAACTCACAAATCGACCGTTCAAGTCCTCAAACTTGTTCATCTGTATCATCCCGGTCCCTAAACTCTCAAATCGCTTGTTTAGATCCTCAAACTTGTTCGCCTATATCATCTAGGTCCCTAAACTTACAAATCACCCGTTTAGATACTCAAACTTATTCAGTTGTGTCATCCGGGTAACTAAATATTGTAAACTTGTAAAATCAATATATATATTTATAGAACTGTTTAAAAATTATAAATCTAATTTTGTTAGACTCATGGTAATATGTACTTTAAATTAGAATAAAAGAAATCACCATATATTTTCTATTTCAACTCTATAGTTCAATAACTAAATAGGCACATATATTTTTAGGATTTTTAAAAATATACGTGACTTTTTAGTCATTTAACTACAAAATTAAGAATAGAAAGTACATGGTGATTTCTTTTACTCTAATTTAAAGTACAAGTTACCAGGAGTCTAACAAAATTAGATTTATAATTTTTGGACAGTTCTATAAATATATATTGAATTTACAAGTTTACAACATTTATGGACCGGGATGACACAACTGAACAAGTTTGAGGGTCTAAACAGGTGATTTGCATGTTTAGGGACCTAGATGATACAGTCGAACAAGTTTGAGGACCTAAAAAAGCGATTTGCGAGTTTAGGGACCGGGATGACACAGATGAACAAGTTTGAGGGCCTAAACGGTCGATTTATGAATTTAGGGACCGGGATGACAGAGCCGACCAAGTTCGAGGACCGCTAGTGGACTTTACTCTATTATTTATACACACATTAGCTCTACTTCTGTTTTTTGTTGTGTTGAATTAAAATAAATTGGATTATGGCAGCTTCTAGAGACAAGATTAACCGAGTTCTTTACTTCCAAGGATGCATATTGTTTTTCGTATTGGTAATGCTATCCTCAGAATGTCGCTCAGATGTGCCGTAGACCGCACCCCCCATGCCGCACTCTGCCTTGCTGCTGCCGCCTTCACCACTGGCAACCATGCCTTGCCCAATCATGGCCACGACCATGCCTAGCATGCATCGCAACCTGCTTGGGTCTCCAATCAGCCCTTCCTTCCACCAGATCCACTATGGCCGGCGAGAGATCCGGTGGTGGCGCCGGTTGCGGGGCTATGTGACCAGCATGGAGCTCGGTATACCAGCGGCCACGAAGGGGGTCCGCGCCAGCCTCGCGGTAGGCGAAATTGATCTGGTCCATGGTGGCGACGTCACGGCTGCCTCCGGTGAACTCCACGTGCCAATGAACCTCCATTCTCCCAAGCAACAAGGAGATGTTGCGCTAAAAGCGCAAGTTGCAAGCATATATTTTTCAATTATTTCAGATATTTCAAAGGCATGTTTCAAGTGTTTTATATGGATGTTGCAAAAGTAGATTGGGATATTGCATATGTTGCATTGGCTATGCACTTATGTTACAAGCGTTTGTTCCAAATGTTTTATCTATTTTTCTAGATGTATGTTGCAAGTGTGTTTATATGGATATTGCATATGTTTTCACACATATGTTGCATGTGATTCATGTGGATGTTGCATATGTTTTGCAATGACTTTTTTTAAGTGTTTTCAGGTCTTTTTGCAAGTGTTTCAGACACATGTTTCAAGTGTTTCATCTATCTTTTAGCCGTATGATGCAAATGTTTCATCTGGATGTTTTAAAAGTAAATCGGATGTTGCACATGATGCAATGGGCGCACCTGTCACAGCCACATACTGCAGCAACGTGAGAAGTGGAGGCACTACGGGAAACTAGCACTTTGTCGAGTGTCTGCGGCACTCGGCAAAGCCCGAAATACACTCGGCAAAGGCTTTGCCGAGTGCCGCACTCGGCAAAGGGCACTCGGCAAAGAATTAATCGGCAAAGAAGCCTTTGCCGAGTGCTTTTTGTTGGGCACTCGGCAAAGCCTTTGCCGAGTGCCGGAAAAGCACTCGGCAAAGATTTACACTCGGCAAAATGAAAATACGAAAAAACCCAAAAATAATAGCAAAAAAAAATTTCGGGGAAGGCCGCCACCGGCCAGTGCCCGTCCGTCCAGCGCCACCGGCCATCAAAGTCGCTGCATTTTTTGCGCAAAATTCGCGGCTACCGCGGCCGGTGGGATTCGAACTCACGACCTCTCCCTCGCGTGTCTGCTGCTCTACCACTGCACTACAGTGTCACTTGTGTCTAAATTCCGTTATCTATCCTCGTATATTATACTAAACCGAGAGTAAATTGCTTGTTTGAGGCCCTAAACGAATTCAAATCAAAAAGTGGTCAACTATAAAGTTTTATAACTTTTCAAGATCTACAATTTTCATTTAGGAAGTTTTTCCATCCGAGGTCGTTTGAAAAATTCGAATTTTAAATTTAAGAGATTCAAACGTAGTTTTGCATGATAAGATGATTTCAAATCAAAAAGTTGTCAACTACATAGTTTCATAACTTTTGGAGGTCTACAATTTTCGTTTAGGAAGTTTTTCCATCCGAGGTCTTTTGAAAAATTTAAATTTTACAATTTTCAAATTCAAACGCCGTTTTTGCATGACAACATGATTTCAAATCAAAATGTTGCCAACTACAAAATTTCATAACTTCTCAAGATCTACAAAGTTTATTTTGGTCATTTGTTCATCCGACACAGTGGTAGTAACATTATTCACAAATCTTATATATCCCTCTCGTACTTTCATGAAACTAATATGAGACATGAGAGAGATGTAGATTTTATGAACAACGTTATTGTTGTTTTGTCAAATGAAGAAATAACCAAAATAAACTTTGTAGATCTTGAGAAGTTATGCAACTTTGTAGTTGAAAAGTTTTTCATTTGAATTCATTTCGGGCCTCAAAAATTGCTTTGAAAAAATAATTTGCCGAGGGCCAAAAAAAATGCACACGGCAAAATACCTCTTTGCCGAGTGCCAAAAAAAGGCACTCGGCAAAGACACATTTTACCGAGTGCCAAAAAAATGGCATTGCCGAGTGCCAAAAAAATGGCACTCGGCAAAATGCCTCTTTGCCGAGTGCCAAAAAAAGGCACTCGGCAAAGACGTATTTTGTCGAGTGCCAAAAAATGGCACTCGGCAAAATACATCTTTGCCGAGTGCCTGGCACTCGGCAAAGACGCATTTTGCCGAGTGCCGAAAAATGGCACTCGGCAAAATACATCTTTGCCGAGTGCCAAAAAAAAACACTCGGCAAAGCCATCTTTGCCGAGTGCCGAAAAAAACACTCGGCAAAGCCGTCTTTGCCGAGTGCCCGATAAAATACACTCGGCAAAGCTTCCGGCACTCGGAAAAGTGCCGGTTTCCAGTAGTGAGGGGGCTCGAGCGGTCCCCACACGTGAGGCGCAGGTATGCTGGTGCTATCACGGAGTGCAGGCACGCGCTGGAAATGGAGTGTAGGCGCAAGCATCCGGACGTGGGCGTCCGTTCGGACATCCGTGCGCTAGCACTGCCATTTTCATATTGGTGTTTAGTGTTAAACATGGTTCATGTGAACTTATAGTGTGCTTTGAATAATTGTGAACAGATGACTCTTCAACAAAAGGTATTGAAGCTGAAACCTTTCTATCACTCAAAATCACTAGTGCACATTCTTTTCAAAGGGACAAACTGGCTGCAGCTCTTCACTTAATTGTAGCGCTGGATTATTGCAAAGATGGGATTCTAGAGTCGTGCAAATTGCTTGAAATGAGCGCGATGAAAACTTTTTCATTAAATGGATTGCCATTTGTATACCGTCTCAAACTCTAGTTTGGAAACCTCCCGGTGGGGAACCCCTCTAGTCCCGGTTCCCCACCCGGGAGCAAGCATCCAGGATTAAAGGGGGTCCTTTAGTCCCGGATCAGGAACCAGGACTAAAGGTCCTTTAGTCCCGGTGGGTAACACCAACCGGGACTAAAGGTGCCTCCTGACATGCCACGGGGACGGCACCCTTTAGTCTCGGTTGGTAATACCAACCGGGACTAAAGTTTATTTTTTTTCTTTTTTCTTTTCTTTTCATTTTTTTGTTTTCTTTTCAAAATAGGTTTTCGAAGTCGTATTGTACGCTGCTAATAATATATTTATACGCGCGTATAGTATGTTTCGGGTCAAGCACAATGAACATATTAAATGACACAATTCAAGCATAGAACTATATATATATATATATATATATATATATATATATATATATTTACATGCATGCATGCATATGTGTATTTTACACTATATTATTTCATGTGCATATATTACAAAAGATTGCATTACAGTTGTTGTGATATAACAAGTTTCCTCTCATCCTCTAGCTTGGCTTCGTGTTGGGTCGAAGTAGAACTCGCCCTTGGAATCGATGACCTGGTCATTAAAAAATCCGGCTATAGACTCTTGAATTGCTTTGAACTGGTCTTGCCGTATGACCTTTTCCTCCAACCATCGAGCCTACAGGTTTGAATTAAAGGAAAATAAATTAATATATGTACATACATATATATATATATGTGTGTGTGTGTATATATATATAAAGACATAGTAACACAATCAATAATAATAATTAAATGAATATATAATGTATTTTTAACGTACTTTGAGTCTCTCTGTAGGAGTTCTTTGGGAGACCTGCTTGATAAACTCGCAAACATAGTAACCACAGTAGTTGTTCCCCTGTTCCTGCCTCAGACACCACTTTACGAGAAAAAGATTTGTCATCCAATCTGGTGATCCGGTGAAAGCTATATGTTTAATTAATAAAGATGATGCGATTTAGGGGACTTACTTTCAAAGGGATTACATTCAGTGGCGCTTTGCATTTTCCCATGTGTTGCTTCTCAATAAAGGTTTTCCAAATACTACCCAATAAAAAATTTGCCACGTCATCAGATATAGTTAATCATCATGTTTGTGTGTATATATAGTTGCTAGAGATACCGAAATTACCTCTAGATAATATCTATCATATCTTGGTAGTCTTGTTGTGGTTTTCTCATCGAGTCATAGATTATCAAGTGACTTTTCACCGGATCGATGACCATCAATATCCAGTGATTGCTGCATGTGTTTATAGGATATAACGCATAACACTCATTAATTAACTAGAATCAACATATGAGCCATTAAGGATGATCGACATTATTAACACTCACTTGAAGTTATAGGGGAAGAGTATATCCTTCTTGTGGCGTTGGTTCACTAAGAAGTTCATGGGGTTACTCTCTGACTCAGACTTCCAATTAGGCTTTGGAGTAACTGGGTCTTTGAATACTATATGGGGATCAACAAAACCAATTTCATTGCAGCCTTTCTTTCTGCGCTCTGTCATTGTAAATCTGCATATATATAGTACTTGTTAGGATAATTTATATGCATATACACACATATGATGAGTTTAATAATAGATCGAAAGAATTATTACTTACAGGCAATAGCAGCTAATGATAACTTTGTCCAGAGAGGTCAGGTGGCATAGTTGATGAAATTCTGCAAAGTCAACATATATAACATCATCGCCACGAAACCAATGTTCGTCTCTAATTCTAACACCAACGCAGAAGTATCCACCGGTAGACGCCTGCATGTACCACTTGTTTAGCAGGTACATTTGCGTCCCCAGATCACCTAAGGCTTGAGGGTTGTATAGACTCTGGCCTAGTATAAATTTTTTCTTCCAAATATCAACCTCCGCCGCACTCTCAATGTTTCTATCACCAAACATCTAGTAAAGGTCGAGACTAGTCTCTTCAATAAATTCACTAAGGTGATCCAAATCGACATCCGGAGGTATGTTTGTCTGATGCATTAATCCTAAATTCGAACCATATTCATTACCAACAACTAGTGGGGGGACTGATTGGTGCGATTGTTGTCCGAGTTGTGCAACTCCTTTCCCTGCCCGCTTCTTTTTCTGTGCCGCCTCAATTGATTTGGTGAGAGTGCGGTCATAGTCTGTTAACGTTGCTTTGGACGGCTTACGAGATTCCCGCTGTTGTTGCTGGTAAGAAGCCACCTTTTTTCTTAGAATATCTGGAGCTACGAAGAAGTACGGTTTCTCCGGGTTTCTCCTTACTTCTTGATCCTTTTTAAGTTTGTCATAGAATCTAGACATATCTTTTTTATATGCATCAGTTACTTCTTTCTTCTCTTCAGGTATTATTTTGGGAATAGCCCTTGGTTTCACGGTGGCTTTCTTTGTCGGCGGGGGCTGGTTCTTCGTTTGCGGGGCTGGCCTCTTGCTAGTACTTGGCTTCTTGGTAGGCGGGGGCAGGGGAGGCGTTGGAGACCTCCTTGGAGGTGGTGGCAGCGGCGTTGGAGACCTCCTTGGAGGTGGCAGCTGCGGCGTTGGAGACCTCCTTGGAGATGGTGTGGATGCAGCCTCGCCTTCCAACACATTGTCATCGTACAGAGCACTATGATGATCTGGCAATTGAACAATTGGACTTAGGTTGGGGGAGGATCTGCTACAAAAAAAAGGAATGACATATTATTATAAGCAGATTGTTAATTATTTAAACAAATATAAATTAATGATGTAGTGTTTTCATCCGCACCTATGGTGAGGTAGTTCAGGAGGAGGTGGAGGCGACATCCCGGGAATGATGATGTAGCGCTTGTGCCATAGAATGAATGTCTTCTCTGCTTCTCCTAGAGTCTTCTCGCCATCACCTCTAGGAATGTCAAGAGGCAAATCACTAAAACCTTTTTCAGCTTTATCTACCGAGATGGTAGCATATCCTTCTTGGATTATATTCCCATGAATCCTTGGTGTCTTGGTTCGGTCGATAGGATTAACAAGACCGATAGCCACCTTGATTGTGGAATTCCCCTTCGGAATGTGTAGCTCACACGATGTACAAGGTTCAGTGACATCATCCACAGGGAAGCGCAGTCCTGTGTCCCCTTGATTTGGTATCTCCGTGGAAGCGCAGCTGCTTTTCAACTGAGCAGGGGGGCTAATGTTGATTCCTGGCTCTGATGCCTACTTGCTTGCACTCACTGCTATCTGCACTTGCCTTCTGATTTCCTCCTGCATTCTCGCTTCAAGGTTTTTTTCCCGCTCCTGTGCTTCATGCACCGCTTCCTCCAACCTCTAGAGCCGCTGTGCCTCTTCTTCCTTCTTTCTCTGGCAGCTTCTATAGGAAGGTCTGTCCTAAGGGAATCCATGCTCCCATGAGACACTTCCTTTGCCTCTAGTTCGGCCACCGTGTTCAATAGTCCCGATGGCGTATGTCAGTTCATCCTTCTCTCTATTGGGCCTGAACGCACCACTAGCAGTAGCTCTCTGAGCATAAAACAATCTTTTTGCTGCTTCTTGTAGTCTTGTGCCATAAACACACTTTCCTGTCTCCTGGTCCAGTGTTCCCCCATGAGCAAAAAACCAATTCTTTGCATGCTCTTCCCACTCGAGTGATTCTGGTGTGATACCCTTGGCAAGAAGGTCTGCTTCCATTTTGTTCCACTTCTTAATGGCAGTCGGGTAGCCACCTGATCCCAAGTTATGGTGGTATGTCTTCTATTGGGCATTACGTTCGTTCTTTATCACCCGACTCACACCCTCTTCCGACGTCTTGTACTGTACAAACTCATCCCAATAGGGCCTCTGCTTTGAGATCGGGTCTGGGACAGTGAAATCTGGTGCTATGTTCTTCTTGACATACGTCGTGTATAGGTGTTTCTTCCAAGTCTAAAACTGGGTGGCCATCTTCTTCATTGCCCAATCCCTAACTCGCTCCTTCAATTCATCACCATCTATTATATCATCATAACCATCTGTTTGGAGCGTGAAATATTCCAAGACATCATTCCAAATTAATGTCTTGTCACGATCGGAGACAAAACTGATATGAGGAGGAATGGTCTTCTTCTTCCATTCGTGAGTACTGATCGGGAGCCGGTCCCTTACAAGGTAACCACAGTGGTGCACGAATTTCGTTTTATTTGGCCCCCCCGGTTCGCCTGTATCCACATTGAACTCTGAGATGATGAAGCGGTCCTCCAATGGCTTTTTGGGACCTCGAACATTTTTACTCTTCGTTGTAGTTGTTCATGTCGATCCAGAGGGCTACAAAACATAAACATTATTTTTAATGTCATGAGCACACATAAGACATATGATAATATATATAGCTAATAATAAAAAATATATACTTGGCCAATATCTTGTTGCCCATTTTGTTCAAGAGCTAAGTACTGACTCCCGTCATCTGCATCCTCTTGCACGTTATTTTTAGCACCATCATCGCCGGCAACTTGAGTGCCAGTGTTGATCAAATTCATCATCAACTCCTCCTCATCCATGTTTCTCGGGTCGGCCATCTAGCTTCAAAAAACAAAACCAATATATAGTACGTCAAATCTTTGCTTACATGCGTAAAATCTATGAACAATATGCATTATTAAATCTTGCCCCTCGGTCACGGACGCAATTCGCCACACTAGGGCGAACTGCGTCGGTACTAGGGCGAATTAGGGCTATACATAAATGGCCGAGGGTGAATTGCGTCGGTGACTAGGGCGAACCACGTCGGTGACATCAACAACGCGGTTCGCCCTAGTCACCGATGCAATTTGCCCTAGTGTGATTGTTTAGCGTTAACGATAACGATAATACGAATGTTGATCGACTAGGCCGCGAGAGAGGGTGGTGTGACGAGAGTGGCGGTGCTCCACTCTGCCGTATATATGTTTGTACACATGGGTGAACGAGGGCGGCGGTGCTCCGCCGTATAAACCCTAAACCCTAGGGCGAACGAGGGCGGCGGTGCTCCGCCATATAAACCCTAAACCATAGGGCGAACGAGGGCGGCAGTGCTCCGCCGTATACATAGAAATGCATGGGCGAACGAGGGCGGCGGTGCTCCGCGACGTATATATACATGCATATGAATACAAATGACGAAAACATATGGATTGTGACCGAGGACAAGGACGTACGGCAAGACGAGCGGCGTGGTCTCGACGTTGGCGCAGAGTGGGCCGGGGCGGTGGTCGGCGCAGCAGAGCGGGCTAGGCCGTGTCGGCGCGGTGGCGACCGGTGTCGGGGGCGCGCACACTGCAGTCTCTGCTGACGACGACGACATGAGGCGGGCCGGGCCGGGGGCGGTGCTCGATGCGAACTAGCAGCTCCAATAGTTCTGCATTAGAATAGAATACATGAGATTAGCGCACATTTTTCATGTGGACATCCTTTCATACATGTGAACAAAAAATTCATATGTGAAGAAGTTAATCAAAAAACATTCTTAATTTAGCATTCTCCATATATAGTGCACCGAGTACTTGACTTGTCAATAAGCATTCTTTTGTTCAGTGTGAACTCAAGCATAGATATCCAAAACTCATATGAAGCACAGCACTATCTCAAGAAGCAACATTTCGTACACTGTAGGTCCAAAATTAGAGCAAGACCTAGTTTTATGTGAAACATAAATGGATAGGCATTAAAAATGACTAAAACACCATAAACCGGTGCTCCGTCTCCAACATCACACATTGGTCAATTTGGCTTCAATTGGTCCATGTTTGCGATTGTACTTGATAATATAGAAATAGTTTGATAGATTGAAGGTGTAAACTTATTATTAATAGGTTCATCATGGGAAATAATAGTTTCATAATATGTACAGTCCTTTTTTAGACCAAATGCCACAATCTCAAAATATAATGTGAGATAGTCAAAGTTTAAATTTTGTCAACCAGGCCAAAATACAATTTTATATCTGTGATCAAAAGGAGTATATTATATATCATGCATGCATGTCCACATGTTTTTTTTTCTTTTTGCAAAACACAGTACAAACGTCAATATATAGCATTGCAAACTCTACATTGAAAAGCAATTCAATTGCCTTGATTTACTATTTGAGAACATTTTATGAACAACCGTCAAAGTAAAATGCATAATAAGATGACATGAAAATAGGCATACAATTTTGGGATGGCCGGTCCAGTCAAGGTATAATGCATAATAAAACGCCACAAAATGGCCAGGCAATTTCTCAATTACATGTTTTGCAAAAAAAAAAAAATTGCACAACATCACTGTCAATCCTCTACTCGTTTTCCTCTGCTCTCCTTCAGCTCGCACGCCACCGCGCGTCGACCATCCCCCCATTCGATCCCGGCCGTGAAACTCCATAGCCACGAGCAAGCCACGGCACCGCGCCATCATCCTCGCCACGGCCATGCGACCCCGCCATGCCCATACTGCGACTGGCCGCTGAATGGCAAAACCCTAGGCACTAGGAGAGAGAAAGCCAAGAGAACTCACCTCACGAATGCGGAGGCAGATCGACGGGGTCACAGCGGCAGTGGCGCAGCGAACGCGCGCGCGAGGACCGTGGACGCGCGCGAGGCGGTGGCGACGACTGGCGTCGGGCGGGGTGGCGGCGGCGTCCTCGGTGTGGCAGGCCGGGTGGCGTGGGCACAGCAGGGGAGAGGAATCGGCGATGGCGCGTGCGGCGGTAAAGATCGACAACGCAAGGAAGAAGATGGGGCGACGAGGGGTTTGGGCACTGGCATATATATGCCACACCCCTTTACTCTCGGTGCCAGCTCCCCACCGAGAGTAAAGGTCCTTTACTCCGAGTGCGTGTTACCAACCGGGAGTAAAGGTAAGGTATACCTTTACTCCCGGTTGGAAACACGCACCGGGTGCAAAGGTTTACCTTTACTCCCGGTTGGTAATACGCACCGGGAGTAAAGGTTTTTTTGGCGGGCCACGAAACTGCAGCCCACCTTTACTCCCGGGTGGGCTTCCCACCCGGGAGTAAAGGTGGGCTGCAGTTTCGTTACCCGCCTGTTTTGAGCAAATTTTTTTAATAGAAATGCAATAGTCTTGTTAAATACATAGTAAATTAAATAAAAGGCATAAAATTATTTTGTTAAAAATATGGATTTTCTTTTTCTTTATTGCACATAGGAAAAATCTATAACCTAACTTTTTTATTTTTTGTTATAATTACAAAACATAATGTAACTAATATTTATTATTTCGTTAATACAAAAATGTAGTGTTTAATTAAAATTATTAAAACTATTGGTTTTGGACAGGAAATTTGTTTTCACATCATTTTAACGTTAATATTTTAATTTTTCATCACTCAATATCCTAATTTAACTTTTCGAGAGAGAAATCCCACTAAATCAAACATTGATTTAATTTGAAACACGACATAATAAACATCTGAATTTACAATTATTACATAATATCTCAAACACACACTACATTAAATCACTATATCATCAAGTGGGCACAGCAGTGAACTTCTTCTTTACGTATGTCCCTTGGTTATGATCGCGTCGTAACCATGGAGTGTCCTCATCATTTACCAAGATGCTAGGGTATTTGTTCACTTTGAAGGGCGGAATTCGGTCATCCTTTTCATAATCTTCTGACATGTCCGACTTGTCCTCAATTCCCATGATGACTCTTTTCCCTGAAAGAACTATGTGGCGCTTTGGCTCTTTGGTTGAGTCATTATCGTTTTTCCCTCTTTTTGGTTTGGTAGACATATCATTGACATAGAACACCTGATTCACATCCTTGGCAAGGACGAATGGTTCGTCTTTGTACCCAATATTACTAAGGTCTACTATTGTCATTCCATACTCGTTGTCTACTGTTACCCCGCCTCCGGTCACCTTGACCCATTGGCATTTGAACAATGGGATCTTCAAAGTAGGTGCATATTCTAGTTCCCACATTTCATCTATGCGGCCATAATATGTCTGCTTATTCCCATTCGGGTCTGTGGCATCTATGCGGACACCACTGTTTTGGTTGGTACTCCTTTTATCTTGGGCTACTGTGTAGAATATGTTCCCATTTATCTCGTATCCTTTGTATGTGACGATATGCCATGATGGTTGCATAGCCAATAAATACAGTTGCTCATGGATGCTCTCATCACCTTGACATTTTTTTTGCAACCAACCGCCGAAAGTTTCCATGTGCTTACGCGTAATCCAAGCTTCAGTCTTCCCTGGAACTCGGATCGTAAGAGATCCTTGTGTATCTCAATATACGGATCTACCAAAGAGGAGTTCTGTAGAACTGTGTAGTGCGCTTTATTGAAATAATCATCCTCCGTACCAATATATGTTTTCCTCCCTAGTGTCCCCTTTCCGCTTAGTCTCCCCTCATGTCTCAATTTAGGAACACCAATCGAGTCAAGGTCAGGAATAAAGTCAACACAGAACTCAATGACCTCTTCTGTTCCATAGCCCTTGGCGATGCTTCCTTCTGGGCGAGCACGGTTGTGAACATATTTCTTTAGGACTTCCATGAATCTCTCTAAGGGGAACATGTTGTGTAGGAACACAGGACCGAGAATGAAAATCTCCTTGACTAGGTGAACTAGGAGGTGTGTCATGATATCAAAGAAGGAAGGAGGGAACACCAACTCAAAGCTGACGAGACATTGAACCATATCATTCTGTAGTTTAGCTAGATCAGTTGGATCAATTACCTTATGAGAAATTGCATTGAGGAATGCACATAGCTTCACGGTGGCTAGACGTACATTTGGAGGTAGAATTCCTCTTAATGCAACTGGAAGTAATTGCGTCATGAGAACGTGACAGTCATGGGACTTTAAGTTACAAAATTTCTTCTCTAGAACATTTATAATACCCTTTATATTCGAGGAGAATCCAGATGGTACCTTGATGTTGTTTAAGCATTCAAACATGATTTCCTTCTCCTCTTTGCTTAGAGTGTAGCTAGCAGGACATAAGTAATGGCGTCCATCATCTGTCTTCTCTGGATGCAGGTTGTCTCTTTCTCTCAAACAACGTAGGTCCTGTCGTGCTTCAAATGTGTCCTTAGGCTTTCCATGCACACCCATGAAGCCTAGCAGGTTCACACAAAGATTCTTCATCAGGTGCATCACGTCGATCGAGCTGCGGACCTCTAGGACTTGCCAATAGGGTAGGTCCCAAAATATGGACTTCTTCTTCCACATGGGTGCGTGACCGTTAGCGTCGTTCGAAACAGGTTGGCTGCCATGTCCTTTTCCAAAGACAACTTTCACATCATTGACCATATCGAGTACATCCTCACCGGTTCGGTTGCGAGGCTTTGTTAGGTGGTCTACCTTCCCTTTAAAATGCTTGCCTTTCTTTCTTACGGGGTGATTTGCAGGAAGAAATCGACGATGGCCAAGGTACACGACCTTTCGACATTGTTTCAAGAATACACCTCTAATATCACCGAAGCAGTGTGTGCATGCATTATATCCCTTGTTTGACTGTCCTAAAAGATTACTTAGAGCAGGCCAATCATTGATTGTTACGAACAACAATGCTCGCAGATCAAAGTGTTCCTGTTTGTACTCATCCCACACACGTACACCTTCTTTATTCCACAAAATGAGAAGTTCATCAATAAGTGGTCTCAGGTACACATCGATGTCATTGCCAGGTTGCTTCGGGCCTTGGATGAGCACAGGCATCATAATGAACTTCCGCTTCATGCATAACCAAGGAGGAAGGTTGTAGATACTTAGAGTAACAGGCCAAGGGCTATGACTACTATTCTGCTCTCCAAAAGGATTGATACCATCTGTACTTAAAGCAAACCTTAAGTTTCTTGCGTCATTTGCAAACTCCGGGAATTCTCTGTCGATTGCTCTCCACTGGGACCCATCAGCAGGGTGTCTCAACATATTGTCTACCTTACGGTCTTCTTTGTGCCATCGCAACAATTTTGCATGTTCTTTGTTTCTGAACAGACGTTTCAAGCGTGGTATTATAGGAGCATACCACATAACCTTGGCAGGGATTTTCTTCCGCGGACATTCGCCCTCAACATCACCAGGGTCATCTCGCCTGATCTTATACCGCGATGCATGACATACCGGGCATGCATCCAATTTCTCGTACTCTTTGCCACGGTAGAGGATGTAGTCATTAGGACATGCATGTATCTTCTCAATTTCTAGCCCCATAGGACAGACAACTTGTTTTGCTTCGTAGGTAGTGGCGGGCAATTCATTGTCCTTTGGAAGCATCTTCTTTTGGATTTTTAGTAACTCTCCAAATCCCTTGTCAGATACACCATTCTTTGCCTTCCATTGCAGCAATTCTAGTGTGGTTCCCAACTTTTTCTGCCCTGCATCACAAGTTGGGTACATCAATTTCTTGTGATCTTCTAGCATCCGCTCGAACTTGATCTTCTCCTTTTCACTTTCACATTCTCTTTGTGCGTCACGAATGACCTGACAAAGATCATCAGCAGGCTCATCTTCTGCAGCTACCTCTTCTTCAGCTTCTCCCATTGCAGTATCATTGAAGCACGCACCATCGGGAATAATATCATTGTCGTTCCATTGTTCTTCTTCACCTTCTTCCATTACAACACCGGTTTCTCCATGCTTCGTCCAACAAATATAGTTTGGCATGAAACCCGACTTGAACAAGTGTGAATGAAGAGTCCTTGAGCAAGGATATTCCACCGTATTCTTACATATGGCACATGGGCAGCACATGAAACCGTCGCGTTTGTTTGCCTCGGCCGCACGTAACAAAGAATGCACGCCGTCAATGAACTCTTAGGAGCGGCGATCAGCATTGTACATCCAATGCCAGCTCATCTGCATTACATGACATAAATACCATATTAAAACCTAGATCATAATTAATTATTTATACAACATGCGTGCCACCACAAAAGGTACAAATTTATGAAAGCATCGCTACAATGTAGACAATCCCAACTACCACTAAAAGAACTAAAGCTAAAATATATTTCAGGAGCACAAGGATTTCGCGACCAACCTCAACTAAAACAGACAGATCCCCCGATTGTGCAACATCTTTGGGCTTCTTTGGCTGGATCACTACCTCATTAGCCGCCGCATCTGCCTGTTGTGCAAGATATTTTTGCACGAGTTCAACATACTCTTCCTCCTAGTAGAAGCCTGAACATCGTCCACTGCCATCCCACTGAAATTAAAACAAAAAAATTAGAACTTTAATCACAACCATCATGAAAATAGGTATAAACTAACCATAATCATAAAATACGATAAAATAACTCACATTGCGATCCGGACACTTGTAGAAGATACGACCCTTGTTGGGACCCTCCTTCTTCACTCGGTACTCCATCACAATCTTCGTCTCATCACGACACTTGACGCATGGAATGAGAGGGAGGCCCGGCCTAAGTCGCTTTGGAAACCCATGAGAGGCCGAGGACACGGAAGCAGTTGCCATCTACTCTCTATACTCATTTTTTAATACACTATAAATTTCTCATTTTATAAACAAATAAAATTAAGAAATTATAAAATTATCTATATCTCTAAACAATGAAGTGTGCTATGCATGCTAGAAATAAAAAGTGAATACTAATTTTAAATACCTACTTTAACCTTTCTTCATCCAAATATGCAAACTATAAGTTATTTTGAGCTCAAATTGTTTACAAATAAAAAAAACACCATAAAAACAATATATATATAGTGAATAATATGAGATAAGCCAATGATGAAAAATGAGAGTATGAGATTGGTAACCTTTACAACGGAAGAATCGACGGAGGAATCGAAGAAATCGACGGAAGAATCGAAGAATGGATGGAGGAACAATGGAGGGAGGAAGCCAGAACACTTGCAGTGAGCTTCAAAATGTGCTGACCTTTAGTCCCGGTTGGTGGCTCCAACCGGAACTAAAGGTAACTTTCTAACCCCCGGCGCAGCCACGGCCCGGGAGTAGACCTTTACTCCCAGTTGGAGCTACCAACCGGGAGTAAAAGTCTACCTTTAGTCCCAGTTGGTGGTTTCAACCGGGACTAAAGGTCCCTGCCACCTTTGTCTGGCGCAGTAGCCGTTGGGCAGGGACCTTTAGTCCCGGTTGGAGCCACCAACCGGGACTAAAGGTCTCTCTAGTCCTGGGCGTAAAAAATGCCGGGACTAGAGTCCATTTTGACCGAGGATCAAAGATCTGTTCTCTACTAGTGATAGTACACTAGGAAATCCATTTTCTAAGTAGGCAAACATAATTTTTGTAGGCGGGCAGTTTGTCTGTCCCTAGCACAATGTCTGCGATAATAAATTAATAACATGAGTCAAATTCACGCACTACTACAGATTTTATATTTACCGGCGGTGATAATAGGTTATCTCCACAAGTGAAAGTAACTAACGGCGCACAAGGGCCTACTGCCGAACCCCCCCCCCCCCCCCCCCCCCCCCCCCCCGAACTGTAGTTGCGGTGTTCGTCATGATTACCTTGAAACACACCTGGTCATACGCCATACAAGAACTTTTTTTTTTTTTAGTCTCACCGTACAAGAACTAGGCAGCAACAAATCAGATCTTAGAAAGTACAAAAGTCACAGATGGCAGTCAGTCACGCACCTACCTACTGATGCACGAGCATTTCCACCTCTGCCTCCACTAGGTCCAGTTCGCCCCCACAAGATGCAGCCCAAATACCGGCATGTGAGAGGGACAAAGAGAGAGACAGAAGGGTGTTTTGGGTGGCGGTTGAGTGAAGAGAAAGATGCACTGTGTGCTAATGAGTTAGATTTTAATGGGCCATGGGATTTTTTCAGAAGCAGGGCCTTAAGATACATCTTATGATTTAAGAATACACATGATGACACGGATGCAGAGAATTTCATTTTCAAATACAAACGAGTACAAGGTGACTACAATAACGACCGATACATATACAGATACAGTCCCTTACAGCAAACAAACAACACTGACGAACTGTGCAGATATTGGCATTTATTGTCTGGCATGCACGAAGACCAGTCTAAACAACTGCATAAAGCACCTTCTGGAGGTTATTAATCGAATCCAGTAGTCTCAAAAACCTACACAAGGTTAAATTATATACATGATTAATCAAGGTAATGCGTAGAAGTTAGGAAATCTAAAGTTTCAGGGCTGGTTTAGAACGCAGGAATTTCACAGGAATTGCGCAGGAATTTTATAGGAATGAGTTCATTTTCACAGAAAAAACACAGGAACTGGAAAAAAAAATACCGCGTTCCAAACATAGACTGAACAGTAAATACACATTCCTATATCTTAATATGTCACAATATATTTTACTTACACTGTAAATCAAGGTAGTATGCCCTATACATCTGGAGTTTCAGCTATAAAATCAAGGGAATAAATGTATGCATATATAAGAGCATCTCCAAAACTCTCTTAAACTCACTCTCTAAATTATCATTTCGAGTCATTAGAATAAAAATCATGTTCTATATCTTTCCACCATCGAGCTTATGTATATATATTGTGTGCACTCTAGAGAGGCACCCTCCCTCTCCATCTATAGCTAGCCAGAAATCTAGAATAGAGGATGACTATAGTTGGACACCTAATTAGAGAAGTTGTTGGAGTGTATTTTTGTTTTCACCAAAATCTCTATCCATATCCATTAGGAAGACTATAGAGGTACTATTTGAATTGTTCGAATGAATAATCCAGTATTTTACTTACACTAGGTCTAGTAGGCTTCACTGCAGAGAAATAAATAGGCATGTATTTTGAGCTCTGAGATCCTGGTACCGTCTTTCCATACAACTGCTGTGCGTTTGACAGTACCCATTGCCATAGTAAGTTCTCCTGTCCCTCCAACAATGCTCCACTCACCATTGATTTGGGAAGTCCCTTGTATTTGGAGTGTGGACCCATTGAACCTGTGTTGCGCACAAAATGATTACGTGATTTGTTATGTATAGTAACTTTTCTCATCAATACATATCATGCGGTGAGAAAAATAATTACTTGTGTTAGTTTCAGCTAACCAGTCTAAACTTTTCTGATCAATATATATATATACATCATGCGGTATGTTGACAGAAAGCGAAAAATACCATGGGTAGGCTTTTGTCTTGAAAAATGAGAATTGAACAAATGAATAACTGGTGGTCCTATGAACATATGCATCATCTTGAAAAAATAACTGCATGATGTTCTACTTGAGAGAGGTTGTGGAAGTACTATACAAAGTTGTGTGTACGTACTACTTACTAAACAATACATTCTCATGTTCTCACCTTTCATCCTCGAACACTAAGCCCAGGGAGTAGTGAAACACCCGGGCGGGAGAATCTGCTACTTGAACACTAGTGCCCTGGAGATGACCAACGATGTTTGCATCAGGAGTTGCCCCATCGGCTACAGGCCACGAGTAGACCTCGGTTTTGCCCATTATGTTTGACCCCTCTGTGGTCGTTACTCCGTTTTTGTCTGGTCCAGAATGATACACCTCCTTGTTTGTGTATAGAGTCATCTTAAGCTCAGAATGTAGAGGTAGCGCACAAGGAGTAATTGTGCAATAAGCCATGGGTAGTAAGGGACGGAGAGGGTGTGCTGTTTGGATCGGTCAGCTATGTTTTGCTCTTTACTTGTGTCTGAGAAATGAGGAAGGGGTGTGCTGTATTTATAGATAGAAGGAGTGAGGCAGTTGCACAGCTAGCCACAACACGTTGTTTCACATGTGTTTGGAGCTTGCCTTACCATGTGCTTGCCTGCTAGGATCATCAGGGATGGATGGATGGATCCCCTCTTGCAGAACATTTAATTGAGGGGAATGGTAGGCAGTGGCGGAGGCAAAAAAAAAACAAAACAAGATATGGCAAAGTCAATATTACAGATAGTCTCAGCCCATGCCTAAGTCGCCTGCTTCAGGAAAGAGGTCACAGCCTCTGGGAAATAGGGCGAAGACATCAACCCATGCTTAAGTCGTCCGCGCACTGGGGCTTGGCGTGGCTCATGGGGCTCCCGACCTTGGGAGGCGACAACCTAGGGAGGGCGTGAGCCGGATCATGTTTCTCGGGTATATTTCCCCAGAATTTGACAGATGCTCTCAACCTGACACGCAGGACGCAGGGCGCTAGGCCCTGTCGAGGCTCTGTCCCCTCGCGCCCCCGCTTGCTACATATCTTCAAATTGGCACTATATCAAAATTATTGCATCATCAACTATCGCCGTCTGATCCAAGTGCAACACCAACCATCACCGGTTGATTCAAGTGCATCAGCAATTCGCATCAATATATCATTTAACTTAGATTTGGTAGAGCAAGCATCTTGGTTAGGAGCTTATTAGGTATAGACATATGCAAGGTCAAGAACGTCAAGTAATTTTATTAAACACAATGGAAATAAGCACTTGACGCTGATAGTTTAAAAGGACATAGTCCTCAGGGTTAATAGGACAGTACTAGAAGAAAGGAAACGAACATAGAAAATAAATAAAAAGTGTAGGCCTACTAGAGCAGCTACATTGGTATATGTCAGTAGTCTCAAAGGTCATCAATCTAATGCAATGCCACATAGGATTTTTGATGATGTGGAGGAGAAGAGAATGGCCCTACCAGTGATCCATCAAGAACATGTCGGAATTACTCATCAGCATATGGTAAAATTTATTGCTACTAGTAGTACCCTGCTTGCTTGACTTTGCGTCTGTTAATTATAGGATGATTATTGGCCACACAATCAACTAGATGTGCTTGTTGATAATAAAACTGTAGGTTCGATCTGGTGGAGCAACCATCTTGGTCAAGGTCGTCGAGGAATTAAGTATTTTACATTTTATCTACACTACACACGCATCAAACAACTGGCACTGCCGCACTGGCATTGGTAGGCACATGACCACATACATGCTAACGATCGAAATATTCGCGAATCAAGGAAGTCTGTGAGATTACCAGTAACTTAGTGAGAATTGAAATTGCCCTGAACAATACATTATTCATCATTAGTTGGGCTCATGTCGGCTTCTCGTTTGACTTAATTTCTGTTAATTGGCATCTTCATGAGTGAACTAGACGTTTGGCCACATGGCTAACAACAAACATCTCGAAATTGGCACCATATCAAATTCTGAAGCATCTTGGTTAGGTGCTCTACGCTGGAGAGTCTCTAGGTCGTCGTTCCATTTTATCGAGACATGAACCTCTAGTGTTAGGACTTGTGAGGTCAAGATCGGCGAGTAATTATTTATTTTAATTTTACACTTCTCCTATATTTCAGGTGCCTGAATTTTAAGATGATTTCCGGCAACACTCTTATACTATCGACTAGTATAAGTAAATTGTTACTTTTGTGATTTGTTGTTTATCTTTGTCTCATAACATATTAAAATTTTGCCCTTGTCTACCTATAAAAATAATTATAAATTGTTAATTGTCTTTGTGCCAAGGTAAATCAGATTTTGTCGGGTTTCTAGTTTTGTCTAACGAGTTTTTTATTCTTGGTACCGAAAATTGCAGATTGCACCCAGAGAATTGCAACGAACAAAATCTGCAATTTTAGTATAAAATATATGCAATAAGCGTCGTCTAAAATGAAACTAAAATTCAGACGCCTGAAATTTAGCAAGTCTCTTAATTCTAAATAAAGGTAGCACTTGATGTTTTTAATGTTAAAAACGACAGTCCTCGTTTTGCGGTTACATACATGGGCAGTTCTGAAAGAAAAGAAAGCAAACAGAGATAGGAAATAAAATGAGTCGGCTTACTTGGGCCGCCAAAATTTGGCCTGTCCTAGACACGGCTGACAGTACCCATTTTAGGGTCTTCCTGCCAACGGTATGATTACATGTCATCCTTCTGTCCTTGACTAATGTTGCTACTTTCTTCAATATTCATTCATCGCTGCTCATACTGAAGTACTAGCTCAGGACATTATAGGAGGAGCTAGTTTGACACGACTAGCTCAGCTACAAGCTAAGAGCAAGTAAGTAGGCTGAGTGCTGGAAGTAAGCTGAATACTTCCTCGGTTTCAAATTATAAGTTGCTTTGATTTTTTTGGTTCATCCGTTTTGCTATGTATCTAGACATCTCCGTTCCAAATTATAAGTCGCTTTGACTTTTTTGGTTCATCCGTTTTGCCATATCTAGATACATAGCAAAACGGATGAACCAAAAAAGTCAAAGCGACTTATAATTTGGAACGGAGGGAGTATTGAGGTGGTGGAGAGAGGAGAGGAAATAGAGGAGAAGTGGGCTGAAAACTTACAGCTAGCTTAGAGACAAGAACTAAAAAATTTTATGGGAGAGATAAGTGGACCATGCATTAATACTGAAGAGCTAACTACTATATAAGTGGACTGAGAGGTAGGATGCAAAGATCCTTTTAGCTAGCAGCCAGCTGTAATTAGCCTTGCTCTAATCCAGGACTCTCGCCAGGACACCAATACATCGGCGTGAAGAATGCCTATTGTCTTGTTCGCTCCCTTACAGTGTTGCTAAAATAAGTTACTAGATGTGATCAGAAAACAAATTACTAGATGCTAAAAAAATTCCGTTGCTGACCTTAACAGCCATCTTAGCGTATTTTCAACACACACTCTCTCTCTCTATACACACACATACAAACACACATATTCAACCACCAAGTTTATAACAAACAATGAGCTAGATAGCTCTGTCTAACTATTGCAGATTATAAATTTTTTTAGCTGAATGATCCTAAACGTAAGGAGGAATATAATGATGATCTCACTCATGGCCCTCAGTAAAAACAGTCTTGTCAGCTCTGATTGGCGCAATTAATGGCCAACTAGCTCGTTATTGCTTAGCTCTTGCCCATATATTTGTCGAAAAGAATTGAACACTAAAAGTCCATTTATTTGCCCAGGTAGGGTATGTAAACAATGCATACCTAAACACTACGTCATATAGTATTTGTTGGGGCGGCTCTAGAGGCTTTGTACGGGCGGTTTGCCGAGCCGTCCCTACAAATCAATTTTCAGAAATCACGAAAAAGGCAAAAAATAGCAATTTTTTTAATCAAGGAGGTTCCCACTGGCAGCCACAGACCCACTCTATGGTTGCAGCATTTTTTTTCACGATTTTTGCACACTTTGCGTCGACCGGGATTCGAACCCGCAACCTCTCCCTCACGCACAAACTACGCTACCACTGCATCTTACGTTCACTTGTGTCTACAGTCCATTTTGGTTCCCCACATATTATACAAAACTGAGCATAAATTGATTGTTTGAGGCCCTAAACTAATTCAAATAAAAAAGTTGTCAACCACAAAGTTTTATAACTTTTTGAGATCTACAACTTTCATTTTGGTAGTTTCTCCATCCGAGGTCACTTATAAAATTTGAATTTCAAATTTGAGAAATTCGAACGTAGTTTTCCATGACAAGATGATTTCAAATGAGAAAGTTATCAACTATAAAGTTTCATAACTTTTCAAGATGTACAACTTTCATTTTTACTGTTTATCCATCCGAGATCATTTAAAAAATTAAAATTTTAATTTTTTAGAAATTCAAATGTAGTTTTCCTTCACAAGATGATTTCAAATCAAAAAGTTGTCAACTATAAAGTTTCAGAACTTTTCGAGATCTACAACTTTCATTTTGGTTGTTTCTCCATCCAAGGTCGTTTACAAAATTTAAATTTTAATGTTTAATTTTTAATACTCGGTGTCTATTTGTAGGGGTTGTTCAATATTGAGCCGCCCCTCCCTACAAATCTATTTGTAAGGGCGGCTCATTTGGCAACCATTTGTAGGGGCGGCTCAATATAAAGCCGCCCCTACAAAGAAAGAGAGGCGTTGCCACAAATCGTTTTTGTAGTAGTGAAATAAATAAATGAAATATACAATTAATTAGCTAAACAGGTTAGCAATAATTAGGAAATACAGTGTGTTCCAAATAACCCACAATGATTTCTTCTTCTCATCAAAGAAATACAACCTGCAGTATCTAAAAAGACAACTCGTAGCATGATTTATGCAGCTTAAAAGAAGGGGCCAGTGCAAACCGAATTTGATCTACAGAAGAAATGTATCCTACATCGTTAGTTTTAGGTTAAAAATGATTTCATATTATTGAACGATATAGAAATTAATCTCAAGTTTCCAAAAATCTAAAATTAGTAGGACAACCAAATATGCCAATGCGTTGCAACGGGAAAGAAATAAATGCTTGTACGTGAGAGTTGTGTAAAAAAAAGGAAAAACATTTATTTGTGCAAATATAATTTTACACTTTGTTTACTTAATTGATAGGAATTTCACAAGAATCACACAGGAATTTCAGGAATTTTACAAGAATCAGTTCAATTTCACAGGAAAAACACAGGAATGGGGAAAAAATCCCGCATTCCAAACAGGCCCAGAAGTCCAGGGACAACAGATCGAACACGATGCTGCTTTCAATTTATTTTGGTTTGGTTCGTACCAGTGTCACAAAGTTCCCGTTACGAAGGGTACGAGGAACAAGTACGTGGATCGAAAATTTTAAATTCGTGGTTCACGAGCAAATTTCTCTTCGAGACGATTGATTCGAAGAGTGGAACATGGTCCCTAGATAAATGGACGATACACCTGGAACCTAGGCTTAGTTCAACAGAGTGGTCCTTCCTGACGCCACCGACGGCGAGGGAAGCCAAAGGTACATGAGGAAGGTGCACCATCATGCGGGACCAAAGACGACGTGGAGGCGGATGGGAAAAACGCTGTCTCCCACCGGGGAGCCCAAGTTTCTGAGCCACCTCGCTGGAGGCCCTGTTGGAGGGCGCCACAACAGCACTCGGAATACATTACGTTGAGCTCGTAACGTCCACGCTGACATGCTTGGGGGCACCCTAGCAACCCAACGCCATCCACGCCGTTCGCCCAGAGGTGGATTACCGGATTGGCCCGGCCATGCTGTACATGGTGGAGATCAGCGGCGGATCCAAAGGGGGGGCTGGGGGGGCTCCAGCCCCCCCTAATTTCTTGATTTCAAGCCTAATCACTGTAGCAAAAGCTTGATTTCACCATTAAATCTTCATGCAAATCAACATCTCCATTGTTTTAGCCCCCCCCCCCCCCCCTTATCCCGCATCGTGCATCCGCCACTGGTGGAGATGGAGGACGCCTGTGGTGGCGGCGTTGACAAGGTGGCTGTCATTTGCCACACCGCCAGTGGGACACCGAGCACCTCTCCTTCAAGCTCCTCCGCGCCAAGCCTGGCGGCCCGCCAGTTTGCCACGTCATGCCGTATGCATGGGCACATAAGTGTCGGTCAAGAATGGTGGTGGACGCTCATCCTAGTATGCCATCGTTGTTCTGTACTCTCTATTTCTCTGAAGTACAGGAGTAGAGCAGCATCGTCTGTTATAAAATGTTGCATGTTCTTATATCTGCTACCAACGTAAGCAACTGCAATAAATTTTTCTATATTCAAAGTGAAAGGATAATTAAGAGGAAAGTTGATTTGCATATATACTGTGATCCAATTTGAGTTGTGCTAGCTCGAGCATTTGAGCACATTGAAATACCAAACAAAAGAAACCCCAAATCCACTGTATTAAACGATGAAGAAAAGGAAGCAGAAGTGTATTGCTGCGGGGTTAGTCATGATTACCTGCCTCGAAACGCACCTGCTCATACACCATACAAGAACTAGGCCAACAACAAATCACATCTTAGAAAGAACAAAGGATCACAGATGGCAGTCAGTCACGCACCTACAGATGCACGAGCATTTCCAGCCGCCGGATCCACCTACTGATGCAGCCACTAGGTCCAGTTCGCTCCCACAAGCTGCGGCCCAAATACCGGCATGCGAGGGACTGAGAGGGACAGAGAGAGACTGAGAGAGGGGCGTTTTGGACGGCGTTTGAGTGCGCAGAAAGATGCACTGTGCTGATGTGCTCGATTTTAATGGGCCACAGCATTTTTTCAGAATCAGGGCCTCAAAAAAACATTTTATGATGTATGAATACACATGATGACACTGCGGCAGAATTTCATTGCAATACAAAATAACGCCAGTGACGCTAGACCACAACACTAAAATACCGACAGATACACAGTCTCGTAGAGCAAAGTACAAGGTGACACCGATACAAAGTTGAGATTATTTATTGGGAAACAAACGGCGAAGTGCACATATTGGCCATTATTGTGTGGCAAAGTACGGAGACCAGTCTAAGAGACTGCATAAAGCTCACGCCTTCTGGAGGTTAATAATCATCAGATTCGGTAGTCTCAAAAAACTACACAAGGTCATATATATACATAATTAATCAAGGGAATATGTACAAGTTAAGAAATCTCGAGTTTCAACTGTACATACACATGCCTGTATATTAATTAATATATGTCATATAATATAATGAAAGGAGATATAACAGTAAGTTGCGTACTCGCTCGGTCCCTAAATAAGTGTGATTCCCGCTTCCATAAAAGTCAAACTCTTTAAACTTTTACGAAATATTTACGAAAAATATTAATATTTTAGTACATAATTAGTATCGTTAGATAGATCGTTAAATCTATTTTCATGACAAACTTATTTGGAGATACAAATGTTGTTAATATTTCCTACAAAACCTAGTCAAACTTAATAAGGTTTGACCGGAATGAATACC